>NC_136969.1:22349148-22411648 GCF_032717465.1 Coenobita brevimanus | reverse complement strand
CACACCAAGTGGTCTTGACGTCACGGAAGAGAGAGCGTGGCCAATCATGGAGGGGTACTCCACAGTCTTTCTCTCCTATCAGCTTCCCATCTCGCCTGGTGCCTGAGTGCCTCCCAGCTACATCATAGTCTGCTCTGCCCAATCAACACCTTCCATGGTGGGAAGAGGTTGCCATCACACACTACACTGCTCTGCCTTTGGGTGAAAACCATTTTAGTACTTACAATAGACTGTTAATATTATTCATTTATGGGCATAATCATATATTTTCTTATCAAACTACTCCATTTCTTTCTACTGAGATGATGTGCTATCTCTATAGACTGTGATTATATTATTCATTTAATTCTTGTCACGAGTCGGCGCGATTAAGTATTTGAATAAACTCGTGACATTAACTTTGGTGGGGAAACCACGAATTCTAGTGGAATCCCAGTGTTAATCGCTCAGTTTAACCGCCACCTATTCACCCGATCGGGAGTGTTTTTCAGGACATTTTTCATTATTTCATAAGTGATCGTCTTTGTGCTCGACATTAACCTCCACCTGAGTGATATTGCGGGTGTGTATCGCTCACATTCGTTGGCCGTTAGCAAGTGCGGCCACGACACTCACCTCTCTCCCACAATTTGAATCAGTCAAGATTTGCGCACCGTGGAAGCAGGTAGTGTGTGTGGCAGTGTCCTTCCTCAGCAACGACACCTAGTTCCCGCCGCTGCCGTATTCCCACCTAGCGTGATTGGCGAGAGGCTCAGCGTGTGCAGTGTCCTTCTTCAGTAATGATGCCCAGTCATCCGCTTTGTCTAATGATGCCCAGTCATCCGCTTTGTCCACTTTTCTGACCAGTATTTCTTTTCGTTTTTTCCTAGGTTTAAGAGTTAGCTTTTGAGTGAGCGAGTGAGTGCAATCTCCTTATTTTGAATTCATTTTGAAATGTAACGTAAATTTATTTCTAAGTAATCAATAAATTTAACAGTTCTTTTTCTTGAGCTTAATGTAATGTAAACTCGTGTTTTATTTCTCCATAAGCTTATTCTAGTTGCAGCTCCTAGCTTGCATAAATGCTTTGCTATTCATAACTGGTACTTAGGCCAGTCCTTTTGTATTAACTCAAATACGTTGTGCCATCTAGGAGTTAATTGCATCAGCAAGAACTTGTTTATCATTAATAGCATTAGTTATTGATTGTCAGGGATGGAGTCACTTTCTCCAGAGGCCAACAGTACTAATAAACAGCACGTGAGAATAATAAGTCTCTGCTATGTACTGTTGAGAAAGTTTATATATTCTCGTCCTTAGAGAATTGGCGAAGTAAGCCGGATAAAGTAATCATTGCTTGATTTTCACAATTCATTGTCCTGTTCTTAAGTATTATTGAATAATATTCTTTAATACTGCATACACATAATAACCCCGTGACATTTGGCGACCTCATTCCAGGATATTAACTCCTAGCTCTAAAGCTATTCACGACATAATACTTAGGTATTTATCATTAAAGTCTATAGGCACTATCCTACTGGTGATTATTGATTCAGTTCTATTGATTTACGTAATAGTTTTCACAGTCAGATGTTTGTTTAATTTTCTTTCTTTACCAGTTTAATTAGATAAAACTGGTCACCATTAACCTGTGCCTATATTCTTTATTCTCGATTATTGGCATCTTTCTCTGAAAATTGCAGTCAGTACTGAGTCTCTAGTTTACTTAGATTGAGTTAGCATCATGGCTGCTAATGTCTATGTACAGGAAGCTAAAGATATGGGCCTTACTGAACAGAAAAAATCCAAAGCTACGTCCTCTCACGGTTTAATTACGAGCAACAGCGTGAGAAAGATGCTCGTGAAGAACGCGAAAGATAACGTGAACATGAGCGAAAACAATGCGAGGAACGTGAGAGAGAACGTGAACACGAGCGAAAACAATGCGAGGAACGTGAGAGAGAACGTGAACACGAGCGAAAACAACGCAAACTCGAGTTAGAACAAGAACGAGAACAACGCGAATACGAGCAAGAACAACGTGAGAGAGAACGTCAACTTGAGTTAGAACAAAGAGAGAGAGAACGTGAATACGAGCGAGAGCAACGAGAACACGAACATGCCGAGCGAGAAGCACGCGAAAAACATGAAATTGAAATGCTGAAGCTCAGGCAAGATTCCTTGGCTTCACACACATCTGGTGCAGCTGGCCCAAGCTCCACGAGCGCTGTCCCTGCACATGTTATGGTGACCCCACACATCAAGCTTCCTCCATACAAGGAAGGTGAGCGAATCGAGCCATACAGTACATAGCTCGTTTTGAAGACATGGCTCAACTGTACCAGCTAGATGATGCAGCTAAGCGGCTTCAGTTTCTTAGCCTGTTTGAGGGCCCTGCCCTCGATATTCTCCACAGAATTCGTGGAGACAATCTCACATATGAGATGATGAAGGCCGCACTCGTCAAAGCATACGGTCTCACAGTTGATGACGCCAAAAGTCAGTTCATGAGGGCGCGTTTACAGGAAAAAGAGACTGCCATTCAGTTTCTTGTCCAGCTTACTGCTTACTTAGATGCGTGGATGGAGAAAGATGAAACTCCTTCCAGGCATGAGGGGATAATTGACCTTATGCTGCGCATGCAGCTATAAAAGTCGTGGCCTACTGAACATATGGCTCAGCTTAAGATCTGCCAGGTAAGAGATGCCAGCCAAATGGTGAAGAAGGCTGACGCATTCTTCACTGCATACGGGTATCAAAGTCGCAAGCAGCATACCAGGAACAGTAAACCTGATAAATGTGGGAAACCGTCTCAAACTGAACCCCAGCAACAAGGCCGTTCTCAGAATAATGGCCAAGGTCCAAAACCGCAGAAGAAGGACCAGGGGCAAAACACTCAGGAACCTGAGTAGAAGCAGTACGATAAGCAGAACTCTAACGAGCAGCAGTACCGGTATTTCAAGCAGCAGCAGGGAAAGGACAAACCACGTAACCCTCAGTCAGAACAATCGACTATAGTGTATTGGAGGCAGGATGCAAATGCAGCCCTTATGCCACAACAAGCATGCAGTGGTGCCAACCCCACCAGTACAGGTACTTCCCCACAGTTCACTAGTTCCCCAGTGACAGTGAACCCTCCTTCACAGGTGGTCAATGCTCCAGCTCCTCAGATGGTGAGCACGACCTCTCAGGTATCAAGTTCTCAGGGCGCCACATTTGCTGCATCGTTTGTTCCGCAGTCTCACCAATGACTGGCTGCTACCTCCTCAGACCCTTCCACCAGTAACACTGCCTTCCTTGTTCAGCCAGGGTTTGTGGGAGGTGTTTCTGTAAATGTCCTGAGAGATAATGGTTCCTCAGGTTGCTCTGTCAAGCAAAGATTAGTTCGGCCCGATGAGTACTCGGGTAAGCAGATCCAAGTTAGACTTATTGATGGGTTAGTGAGATTGTTCCCTAAAGCATGTATCCAGGTGGCATCTCCTTTCTACACTGGCTTGACAGCTGCTGTTGTCATGCCAAAACCCTTGTTTGACCTCATTATCGGCAACATACCGGGCGTCAAAAATAGTTGCGCCCTAGATGTTCCTACTCAGACTTCGGCTGTTGCAGTAACACGAGCCATGGCCAAGGCTCCGAATCATGTCACCCCGTTGACCGTCGCAACACCGCAAGATTTGATTTGTAGTCAAGACGTTGTCCAAGAACAAGTCTGATCCGACGCTTGCCTCAGTGCATAAGAAGCTGGAGGGAAAAGTGATTAAGTATTCACGGGGAGGTCAAGTCAAGTTCCTTCGCAAGCAAGGATGGCTATACCGTGAGTCACGAACACCCCAGGGCAAGGTTCGACTGCAGTTTGTCGTTCCCGTGAAGTATCGCAGGGCAGTGTTCGAATTAGGTCATTCTTCAGTCATGGGAGGTCACATGGGCCAAAAGAAAACCTCTGACTACATCCATGCTGACTTTTTCTGGCAGGAATGGGACAGGAAGAAAAAAGGCTTGTGCTTTCTTGTGATATGTGTCAGCGTACCACTGACCGGGGACGTGTCCATCCTGCACCATTGAAACCAATGCCTGTAATCTCTGAACCATTTGAGAGAGTAGCAGTTGACATTGTTGGGCCAATCTCTCATAGGGCAAGTGATGGATAAAGGCATATCCTCACTATTGTTGATTTCAGCACACGGTGGCCTGAAGCCATGGCCTTTAAGAATATAGAGGCCGTCACTGTTGCTGAGGCATTGATCGAAGTATTCTGTCGCATAGGTATCCCCAAAGAGGTCTTAAGCGACCGGGGTTTGCAGTTCACCTCTTCAATGATGAACAAAGCATTCAGGTTGTTGTCCATCCGAGGCCTGCGAACTACGCCTTATCTCCCATGTGTAACAGGCTGTGTGAGAGGTTCATTGGGACTCTCAAGAAGATGTTAAAGTGCATGGCCACTGAACAGCCAAAGGAATGGCCACGGTTCATTGTTCCTCTTCTGTTTGCTTATCGAAAAGCCCCACAGCACTCCTTGAAGTTCTTACCCTTTGAACTGGTGTAGGAAGGTCGGTCCGTGGACCACTTCAAGTCCTTTGCGAGTTATGGGACAATGAAGAACCTGACCCTGAAGTCAAGACCACCTACACCTACGTCCTTGATCTAGCTGACCGCCTCCAGTTGACGTGCGAGTTAGCTAAGGAAGAATTGATCAAGCCGCATGAAGTTCAGAGAGCCTATTATGATAAGAAGGCAAAACTTAGGAAGTTTAGTCCAGGCGATAAGTGCTTGGTGTTATACTCCCCACTGCCCAGAACAAGTTGTTCATTTGATGTAGCAGAGCGCATTACAGACCTCAACTACATCATTCAAATGGGGAATCTTCGCAAAAGGTTCCACATTTAACATGTTGAAGGCTTATCATGAGTCAAACTCCGAGAAGACTGGCCTACGGGTACAGATGATAGTGACCAGCCACTGGAAGAAACCAGGGCAGCCGCGGTGATCCCAGCTGATGACCATGATGACGAGCCCTTAACCGCTCAGTCCTGTCAGGAAGAGACTGTCGGAGATGTTTTACTTAACGCTGACTTAGCATTAGGTGATCAGAATGCCATAAGGTCACTGCTCTGTCAGTATGCTGATGTCTTCTCCGACCAACCTAGACTTGCAAAGGTTGATTGTCACAAGATTGAGTTGACCAGCGATACTCCTGTAAAAGATAAGCCATATCCGATTCCCATGCGACTACTGGGCACAGCAGACAACGAAATTGCTGACATGGAGAGTGCAGGTATTATTGAAAAGTCCTCATCTCCTTACTGCAGTCCAATGGTAGTAGTTCGCAAGAAAGATGGTGGAGTCAAGATTCGTGGCGACTATAGGAGGCTCAATGCAATCACCAAAGTGGATGCTGAGCCGATGGGTGACCACATTGCCATCTTCTCCAAGCTGGCAGGGTCACAAAGCTCGATTTGGTGAAGGGATTCTTTCAGATTCCCCTTCAGCCCGAGAGCCGTCAGTTCATTGCCTTTGCTACTCCTAGGGGGTTGTATCAGTATAACGTCCTCCCATTTGGAGTTACCAGTTCCCCAGCAATATTCAATCGTGCCATGAGACAAGTGCTCCATGGTATTGTAGGAGTAGAGATGTTTGTTGATGATGTCCTCGTTCATTCCGCCATGTTGGAGGAGCACCTCAGACTCTTGGAAATTGTCTTCAGTAGACTCCAGAGTTTCAACATGAATGTGAAGCCTAGCAAATGTAAGATTGCTCACGGTGAGGTGCAGTTCCTCGGACATATTGTTGGCAACAATCACTGCAGGTATCAGGGTGACAAGATCAGGAAAGCTAGAGAAGCCCCGAGACCCATGACCAAGAAACAGGTTAGGGCATTCCTTGGCCTAATGGGGTATTATAGGAGTTTTATCCCCAACTTTGCTCTCATTGCCCAACTGTTGTGTGCGGTGCTACAGAAATATGCTCCAAACACCATTGAATGGGGAGAAGCGCATGAGAGATCTTTTGCCACCCTTAACCCGTCACGTCCCAACCACTTTCGCACCTCTGACACCCCACAGTCCCGACCACTTTTGGAAAAAAAAATTTTTGGCTAAAACTTCCGATTATGTTGAGAAACAAAGGAAAATCACAAAGAAAGTGCTTACCGTGGTCCGCAACCGCTCAGAACAGGTGAGGTCCCCCGCGCCAGGTATCGTATTCTATCATAGAGGTGTGAGGCGCTCACGTTTTCTATGGTAGGTAATTTTGGGAGAAACAACAAACAACACCTCTACATTTATTGAATTCGAACTAATAAACAATAAGAATAACAATATAATGAATTTCAATGACATATATATGAAAAATAAGCATTGTACCTTTGCGCGAGCATAGCGAGTTTGGTCCGATTGGTAAAACGCTATGTGCTAAGTTTCTTGTTTCACTCAACATATCATTTTTTCTACTTGTATACTACTGTTTCAATGCCATTTTACCTTTTTGTACCGTATGTAAATGTTTTCAGCTGTTTTCATTCATTACGATGACATGTAGCATAAGTATAGCGCACATATGCATACTCAGCGCACTTGCTACGACTCGTATTTCAACATACAACATTGTTTTATCACTTTCATAATATTTTCTTCTTTACATTGAACCTTTCCACCACCACTATAAACGTTTTCAATTATTTATATTCATTACGAGGGCATTTAGCGAAATGCTAGCGCATAATCTCGTAGCAAACACACTCTCTAACACTCGTGTTTCCATTTTTAGTTTATTTCTTCAATCACAATATACTTTACCACTTACATTACACCCATTTACACCCTATTCTGCACTATACATATTTACTGACACTATTTATTCTAGTGAGCGTCAGAATATCGCATGAAAATACCCTCGCAATGAATGTTTCGACCAACATAATACTCATGCACTTACATACTAATATTCCACTTATATTACACCCGTGTTCACTTGTAGACTCCTAGTTACATATTTACGGGCCTTATTTATTCCACTGAGCGTCTGAATATCGCATCAAAATACCCTCGCAAAGTATGTTTCCACTTAGAAATTACTCATACACATACATACTAATATTCCACTTATATTACACCCGTGTTCACTTGTAGACTCCTATTGACATATTTAGGGGCCTTATTTATTCCACTGAGAGTCTGAATATCGCATCAAAATACCCTCCCAAGGTATGTTTCCACTTAGATAATATTCATACACTTACATAATAATTTTCCACTTATATTACACCCGTTTTCACTTCCATACTACAATTTACAGATCTACGGGCCTTATAATTACACTGAGCGTCTGTTTGTCGCATTTATTTCAGAATATCAGCGTCCTATTGCATTCACACCTTATCAGAAGTGCAGGAGCGTGTGAAACTCACTGAAACATGGATGAATACACAGACCCACGTCACACTGAACGCACTCATAGCGGGTGTCCTTTCTCTGACTGGTGGGTCTCACGCGGGAATTGCTACACACGTGACACCTGCGCTGGGGCCTAGGTCTATTTGCTTAGGGAGGTATGGGAGTTGGGAAATGGTGGGCGGATAATCTCAGGGGAGGGTGGGTACCTGGGGCTGTGCGGGTGCGGTGTTGGGGCCTTTCAACTGCATATCTTGCAACAATCTCTCGTGTCAGCTCCCTCACAAACCCTTCAAAGGTTTCCTGAACTCCTGTTGTCATGGCGTGAAGGTGGTTGCAATTCAGGGCAGTAATGTCAAGCAGGTGAAAGAATAGTTTTTTGTACCACTTC
Organism: Coenobita brevimanus; assembly: GCF_032717465.1. Lineage (NCBI taxonomy): Eukaryota > Metazoa > Arthropoda > Malacostraca > Decapoda > Coenobitidae > Coenobita > Coenobita brevimanus. The sequence goes on along the minus strand of NC_136969.1, from coordinate 22,403,890 downwards.
ATCGTGGTCCTGGCACACTCGACAGTGGATATCATGGAGTCTGACTGGTCCACCAGGCGCATGTTGATATTATAATCAAGCACACACTCAGGTTTCCATACATGGCGCCTGTTCTCGCTCCGATAATCTACCGACTCTGTACGGTGCATCAAGGGGCGGTGAACCGTGGACAAGAGGCGGACTTCTCTATTGTGGTTCCACACAGTTGCAAGGATATTGTTTGCCTGGAAGAAGACAACCTCATTCCTGTCAAGTTTCCGCCCCACCTTGACCATGTGACGCCGGTTCACCTTGACGGTCCCACATATCCCCGTGTCATGCCTGTGTAGATATCGAGCGAGAAGAGGGCTAGTGTACCAATTGTCAAGGTAGAGGACGTGACCACGATGAAGATAGTCTTCTATCATTGTCTTTACCACTGCTCCCGACAGACCAATACTCCAATCTTCTATTATGTCTGTCTGTGCACCGGTGTACAAGACTATGTCTTGCACATACCCAGTCCTGCAGTCACACATAACAAAGATCTTGAACCCAAAACGGTGCCTTTTGCTGGGTATGTACTGCCGAAATGAAATATTGCCTCTCCATGACACGAGACTCTCATCTGTGACTAGGTCTCTATAGGGATAAAGTGAGGAACGGAATGTCTGCCTTAGGTGATCAAAAACCAATCTAATTCGCCTCATCTTATCTGTGTCATTAGCATTTGCAGGATCATCAGCATCATAGAAACAGAGGCGGCTTAGAATTTGCTGAAACCGATTACGACTCAATACTTGGCCAAATATTGGTGTAAGCATAATAGGGTCCCTTGTCCAGTATGCAGGAATTCGGTTCTTTCGTACAATACCCATCAAAAGTACCAAGGCCAAAAACAAAAAACATTTCTGCAAGGGTGACTGGGTAATCATAAAGGATAGAATGCCTGCTCCTTGTGCCCTGTCTTTCACTCTCACGCTGCTGGCTCTTAGTGAACCAGTTTGTTTGATCCACTATTTCCTCCACAAAAGCCTCACTGAAGAAAAGGTGGAAAAAATCCAGCCTGGTTGAATTAGGGTGAATACCAGGAGCAATGCATCCAGCACGCCCCTGCTCAGTGAATGGGTGAATGAGGGGAGTAAAATCACTCCCATCCTCCCAATTCCAAGACACAAAATCCTCGTCCCGATCGTCCCCATCCTCGCCTTCATCAGGGTGGAGAGGCGATGATGATGGGGGAGGTTGGGGAGGAGGAGTCCGTAGGGCTTCCCGACTCGCACTCCTCTTCCCTCTGCCTTTACCCTTCCCCTTTCCCTTACCTTTACGGCCTTGGGGAACATCAGGGGACTCTGGGGAGGAAGCACGGGAATATTGGGGAGCATAAGACATGCTGGGGAGTGGCTCCTCCTCACCTCCCTGCTCCATCACCACACAACGTGACTCACCACCCACCCTCACTGCCCCATGGGATAAGCCCCGCCGCCTCACACCACCACGTGACTCACTCCCGCCACTCTCACTTTCCACACTCCTCCCAACACTTTCCCTTTCACTCCCCACTCCCTCATCGCCACTTCCGCCATCCCCAAACAAAACACTAGGCCCATACCTGTTAGAACGATGTGGTGTGCGCTCTGGGCCGCGATGAGTAATAACCTCACGGCCGTACCACGTGGCAGCACGTCCCACGGCTATGTCCTCGTCCTCGTCCTCGAAATCAGGCTCCACATCATGTAAGGGCTGGCTAGAGGATCTTGCATGTTGTTTTTGTGCAGCCTGATCCTCTCCTGCAGCATGATAAGTCACGTAGCACCGCTTCCTGGTGGACGGGACTTCCTCATCACTGTTGCTGGTTTCCACATCCTCTGGTTGGACATAATCTTTGTTCATCTCCTCGTCATTGAGTGGTGAATCACTATCACCAGTAAAGGCATCCAGGGCGGCTTGAATTTCCTCCTCCAAGAGACCTCTATGTGCCATGTCTGAGCGGGACCGTTGCTAACAGGTGAGTGACTGAGCCGCAGGTGAGCGTGGGTTGTGCGGGGTCACTGAGTGTCCCCGCCTGGTGGCAGGTAGGGGAAGGTCGTGCAATGCTACGTACCAAAAATCTTGCACGAATTTTGAAAATTGTGGAAATTATGCAACTTGCAATTGCAAAATGTACCAGTACATTGACGGGACTGGCAAATGCAAAATGTTGCAACGTATCCATACGTTGACGGGACGTCTCGGGTTAAAAACATGTTGTGCAAGGAGCCTATCTTGCAGTTGCCTGATTTCAACAAACCTTTCATACTGCACACTGATGCTTCATAAGATGGAGTAGGTGCCGTATTGATGCAGGAATCGGAAGGTGGAATCTTCCCAGTGGCATACTACAGCCGTAAGCTAAAACCCGCCGAGAGGAATTACAGTACTGTTGAGAAGGAACTCTTGGCCGTGGTTGATAGTGTTAAAAAATATTATTATTATTTAAATGGAGCACCATTCACTCTGGAAACTGATCATATGCCACTCACTAGTCTCAGCACGACCAAGACAGCTAATGCAAGATTGACATGCTGGACACTGTATTTACAGCAGTTTAACCTTGTTGTGAGACACATCAAGGGAAGTGATAACGTAGGTGCAAACCTGATGTCTCACCTGCTAACTGCTGACTAACACGGGCAACTGTTGTATGCTGGGTTCCTTAAGATAGGTGTCCTCAGAGATTTGACTAATCCAAGGACCAGCCTAGTTCCCAGTTAAAAGTACCAGTAATTGCTGACGTCTTGCCCGTTGGTCCCACAGGACATGTTGCGTCCAGGACTTGTATATCCATGTATATCATAAGTTAAGGGGGAAGTTTGAGAACCCTGCAGAGACAGTCCGAGGCTGTGTATGAATTACCTTGTGGAACATCTCGAGCTGTGGGCCTCTCTGAGGATTCCCGGAGAATGCACAATATCCACACGAGTGTTCACACCCACGGTGGGTGTTAAAACGTGACCTGCCCGAGATTGCGTAGCGATTCTCACCTTCCTGTCATTAATCATAAGTGTAGAGTTAGGTTAATCAGTAAACTGCCCGTTCTAAGAGATTTGAGCAATTCAAGAACTGGCACGTTTCCTGGTTAATAATGTTAGGTTGACTAGTAAACTGCCCGTTCTAAGAGATTTGAGCAATTCAAGAACTGGCACGTTTCCTAGTTAATAAGCGTTAACCAGTAAACAATAAGGGTCCTGAGAGATTTATGAATCCTAAGACTGTTTCCTGGTTAATAATGACATAAGTACTGATTGCTAGACACTTTTGATGCTCCATCTTGATTCCTTTCGCAGGTGCAGCTGGCAGGTGCAGCATTGCCACGCAGAACAGCTGATTGTCCCTGACGCATGCTGCCGCCTCTTCTCTTCTGCCTCATCATCATCATTTATTATTGATTTGCAATATGTAATTTTACACGCAGGTACAGTTACACCACAACTGTCACACCTACACCGTGTATTACATACATCACGCTACATAACAATTAGTTGTTAACGTAAATGTAGCAAACTTTTCACTCAGTTTGACCTGAGTACAGGATTTTTCACCGTCGTCACGGAGTTTTTCCCTCAAGCTTGCTTCTATTAACGTAAATATGATATTTTTTTTTCGCTCACTGGCGACTGTGACTTTCTCCTGTAGCAGGATAGCACACACACACCACAGTGTGAATCTTGTGTGACTGAGTTAGGATTTATATGTATGTATATTGAATTTTTTTTTTTGGGGGGGAAAGATAATTTCATTTTTGATCGGGCGTAATGTCATGAGTCAGCGCGATTAAGTATTTGAATAAACTCGTGATATTAACTTTGGTGGGAAACTGCGAATGCTAGTAAAATCCCAGTATTTATTGCTCAGTTTAACCGCCACGTATTCACCCGATCGGGAGTGTTTTTCAGTGTCATAAAGACTTTGTAGTTACTTGTAGAGAAGTATATTTTAGACTTGTGGTCGAGCAGCTTTTATATCTTGTAGTAGCTTCCCCACCAAATGTCATGTAGTGACAGGAGAGGTAAAGAATAGTATGGGACTATTTTTATTTGTCTTGGAAATATTAACAAGTCTCGCACACGGAACGAATATAAGTCCCGGGTAGCTACCTCCCTGTCTCGCTATCTGTCTCTCTCTCTCAAATCGCTAAGCCCTTCTTCCGTGACCTGTCTCTAGGGTCGCTTGTCTCCTTCTACTCTCTCTTTCCTAAAATCTGGTGTAGCAGGGGTGTGTCACGTGTGTTCCTCGTGGATGGAAAGCTTAAGGAGCCTGTGTGTGAGTATGTGTGTATATGTGTGTGCATGGTTACCAGATCTTTGTTCACGAGAGGACTGCTGATAGCTAACTGCATCATCTCCTTACTGGCCGCTGTCGTCAGCTTTCCTCAGTGTTAAGAGTGTGTAAGCATGTTTAGCACTGCTCGATTCTCGCAGACACAACACCTTCTCATCATCTGACTTCCTGCTTCTATCTATCTATTTATCTATCTCTTAATTGTGAGTCTGATGTTGTGGCAATTTGTGTGTCATCTGGTATTAACGTGGGTGGTGGCGAAAATATTCCTGTCATTAAGATATGATGTTATGAAATACGCCTCTTGTTTATTTATGTCCTAGCAAACTAGATGAGTAAATAAGTTGAATATAGCTAATTTTAGCACTGAGAAGAAATGAGCAAGTATAATTTTACCCACTTGATACAGATCGTAGAGGTGTGTCGATACAAAAGTCGATCTCGGAAGAAAATACAGGTTTGATTGAAGATCTCTTGATAATTCTAGTGGTGTGTTGATGGACGATATTACTCAGGAAACTCCATGGCCTGGTATTTGTAGTGGTTAACGGCTGTCCCAGGCAAACCTCAGCATAGAACGTCGAATTTCCAACTTAACTGTGAAAATAAGTGAATATGAGTAGGAGCTATGTGAATAATGAGTAATGAGTAGTGGGTGAGAAGTGCCTGGTGTCAGTCACACGTTGCTTGGCATGGCAGACTCGCGTTGTGATGTCATCTCAGCACATGGTGACGTCGGCTTCCCACACTGGTAGCTGTGGTGAGTGAATGAGTAGCGATGAGTAACTTGAGTGAAGACGAGTGAGTAAGATGAGTTGTGAGTCGTGTCTCACTCTTCGTTTGTTTGTTCCGTTTTTCTATGTCGATGTTTTCTCGGTCCTTTTCTCTAGTGATTTACTCGCTGTGGGATGAAGACTGCCGCTACTTGTAGGTGCGTGTAGAAGATTATACAGACGACGTAGAGTTGTTAATTGTAGTTGATTGTAGATGGCTGTAGTTTGCTGATTCATCGTAGACTTGTAGACTATTTGCACTGTAGGCTGAATTTTGTAGGATTCAATGTAGAACTGAAGCTAATCTTGTAGAGTCTCGGTTGCTTTTGTAGAAATTTGCTTTTAATTCGGAGACGATGTCCGCAGATTTGCTGGTTTGTCGTTAAGTTACTTGCAAGGCGTCGTGTGATCTCTTGACCTCTGCATCAGCATGATGATCTGGGAGACGGAGGGGGCTGGATGGAGAGAAGCGTCAGGAGCAGGTTATGTTGTTGGTTAAGAGAGATATTCTTGTTTTCAATCTTGATATTTTGTAGGAATTTAATGTTGATTCGTAGACGAGGTTCGTATACGTTCGCTGCTACCAAATGTCATAAAGACTTTGTAGTTACTTGTAGAGAAGTATATTTTAGACTTGTGGTCGAGCAGCTTTTATATCTTGTAGTAGCTTCCCCACCAAATGTCATGTAGTGACAGGAGAGGTAAAGAATAGTATGGGACTATTTTTATTTGTCTTGGAAATATTAACAAGTCTCGCACACGGAACGAATATAAGTCCCGGGTAGCTACCTCCCTGTCTCGCTATCTGTCTCTCTCTCTCAAATCGCTAAGCCCTTCTTCCGTGACCTGTCTCTAGGGTCGCTTGTCTCCTTCTACTCTCTCTTTCCTAAAATCTGGTGTAGCAGGGGTGTGTCACGTGTGTTCCTCGTGGATGGAAAGCTTAAGGAGCCTGTGTGTGAGTATGTGTGTATATGTGTGTGCATGGTTACCAGATCTTTGTTCATGAGAGGACTGCTGACAGCTAACTGCATCATCTCCTTACTGGCCGCTGTCGTCAGCTTTCCTCAGTGTTAAGAGTGTGTAAGCATGTTTAGCACTGCTCGATTCTCGCAGACACAACACCTTCTCATCATCTGACTTCCTGCTTCTATCTATCTATTTATCTATCTATCTATTATGTAGTCCTACATCAGGACATTTTTCACTATTTCATAAGTGATCGTCTTTGTGCGAGACATTAACCTCCGCCTGAGTGATATTGCGGGTGTGTATCATTCACACTCGTTGGCCATTAGCAAGTGCGGCCACGACACTCTCCTCTCTCCCACAGTTTGAATCAGTCAAGATTTGCGCACCATGGTAGCAGGTAGTGTGTGTGGCAGCGTCCTTCCTCAGCAACGACGCCTAGTTCCCGCCGCCGCCATATTCCCACCTAGCGTGATTGGCGAAAGGCTCAGCATGTGCAGTGTCCTTCCTCACTAACGACACCCAGTCATCCGCTTTGTCCACTTTTCTGACCAGTATTTCTTTTCGTTTTTTCCTATGTTTAAGAGTTAGCTTTTGAGTGAGCGAGTGAGTGCGATCTCCTTATTTTGAATTCATTTTGAAATGTAACCTAAATTTATTTCTATGTAATCAATAAATTTATCAATTCTTTTTCTTGAGTTTAATGTAATGTAAACTCGTGTTTTATTTCTCCATAAGTTTATTCTAGTTGCAGCTCCTAGCTTGCATAAACGCTTTGCTATTCATAACTGGTACTTAGGCCAGTCCTTTTGTATTAACTCAAATCCGTTGTGCCATCTAGGAGTTAATTGCATCAGCAAGAACTTGCTTTTATCATTAATAGCATTAGTTATTGTTTGTCAGGGGTGGAGTTACTTTCTCCAGAGGCCATCAGTACTAATAAACAGCACGTGTGAATAATAAGTCTCTGCTGTATACTGTTGAGAAAGTTTATAAATTCTCGTCCTTAGAGAATCGGCGAAGTAAGCTGGCATAAGGTAATCATTGCTTGATTTTCACAAGACAATTCATTGTCCTGTTCTTAAGTATTATTGAATAATATTCTTTAATATTGCATACACATAAAAACCCCATAACAATTCTGTTCACATTACATTCTTCATTCCTTATTTTTTCGTTCACTCCCTCCTACTTCGTTCCTTTATCTCCAGGTTACCTTCATGTTTCGCTGTACATAATTCATTTATTCCCAATCAAATTCATTGCATATTAACCATATTTCTTCTTATACGATATATATTTCCATTCATTCATTCATTATTTATTTTCTTTCCTCCCCTCTTAACCCTTTCACACGCAGATTAGTTAATAAGTTTTGTGGGACATGACGTGCCGGCTTTTCTCCCTTCCCCCCTGCCTGTCGTGCATTCCAAAAAAATGTGTATTCTTGGCTTATTTTCACTAACCAAACATATTTATATTGCCACAAAACCCACATATTCCTATTTGTCGATGTTTGTTCTACTCGATAAGCAAAAAAACACACACTCACAAAACACACTAAACGTACGTTACGGCCGCATGAATAAACGTTTAGGAGCATACATCTCACTTCCCAGCATCATAAGTAGAATGTTTACTAATCAATCTCTACATGTTATGATCATCATTGGAAAGAGATTTTCATTAGCTTTCAAATGCCGGAGGTCCCAGTTCGATACGAGATATGGTGTTCAAGTAATAAGCAAAAAAGTAAAACCCATTTCTGACACAACAGATTTTTTTTATTCAGAGAGCTCTAACAAGAAACTTTTCTCGTCATCCTATGCAGAATTTCATTGTCTTTCATTTGAGCCCACAACGGTGATCCTAGGCCTCATAGTTTTTTTAGATTAAAAAAAACTACGGTGTACCCATGCTGTGTCGTGACTGTAGGGCGGTTTCTTGCCTTCCGCTAAGCTACTGTACGTATTTCACCAATTCTTTGGACACTAGATATGCACACTATATTCACTTGATTCACTGTCACTATTTTTATAGCTGAATACTCACATTTGATGCAGGGTAGAGGCAGTGTAGTTGATTTGAAACAGTAGCACAATCCTCGTTGGGCCAATGGCTGATAACGACCAGGATTGCTTCACAAACACCAAATTTCCAATTGCAAACACCAAATCTAATCACAACAGTGCCCAAAGATTATACACAAGCACTACTGGTATAGTGAATTAAGTTCCAGAGCCGGGACAGGGGTATGAGTGGAAATTTAAAGGGACAGAACCACACAGTACATTCCCCGCTCACAGCTCATTTAGTACTGAATAACGTGTCCGCCCTCTTGTTGGTATTGAGACCCACAGTTTCCAACTCATTCCTTTCGACGAGGAGCAGGGAAGCTATGATGCTTCCAAAAATGATGCCGATTGGCCAAAAACTTTTCCTCTGACAAAAGTTTTTATGCTTTAATGATGCCAAAAGCATCAACAAGTATAGTCACAGCCACACCCATATGACAACAAACACGTCATCGTGTGCGGAGGGGTTAATGAGTTTTCTTAACCCCTTAACAATGGGGCATCACTTTCGTGATGCTTGGGAGCAAAGGATCATACCACGGGGCATCACTTTTGTGATTCTGTGTTATTTTGAATGCTCCCGGGCTTTCATCTATCAGTACTGCCAATGTCCAACACTAGTCAGCACTCCTAATCTCATCTGTACTCCCATCCATTGTTGACAAATTAGCCATTTCTCCCCGTTCTTGACTCCCCTCCCTACCTCCCCTCCATTACCCTCTCCTCTTGCCTGCTCGGCCGTGCTGCGCTAAGTAAATCTTCCCCGGAATTTTCCACTGATTTCATCCATTGAAATAAGCCCTATGCCCTATTCTTATACCAAGTAATATATACAAAAAAGAAATAAGGTAAGTGATAGTGCCATACACCTGGAACTGGCCAATTATCACCTGACAACACCTCACATGCACTCGTTCGCTAATTTTCGCTGTATATTTCCCCTTGAAATGTGCCGTATACTCTATTCTTGTAACAAAAATATATATAAGAAAGGAAAGGAGAAGCCTAAGTGATATTTATATTCACCTGGGACTACGTAATTTATTATGTATTGTCTAGATTTCCTGCCAATCATTTCATAGTGTATATATTAGCAGCTGTCACCAAGCGGACATTGTCAGCATTGCACTCCCCCTAGGCAACCACAGTATTCAGTTTACTGTCATCTTTCAAGGTGAAACCACGTCGGATTCGTGCCTGTCCAATTCCGCCGCTTTTTAGCCCCATGCAAAGGGCCCTGTGACCTCTACCCCCTACTAAACCTCGTGTGGAAAGGGGTAAAGGGCTAAGAGACTGCTGTGGAATGTGAACAAGCTAATTTATAGATGAAAATGATGGACAGTGACTACGATCTTTCGGTGACAAAAACAGTGGAAGTGGAAATGTAAATAATGTGTAAATAATGTGTAAACAGCATGTGAAAGCAATGAATGTAAATATAAGTGAACAGTGGAAAATAGTTTAATAAGTTACTGCAAGTGACAGTACATAACACAGTGTAAATAACATAGAAATGTAAATAATGTAAATAAAATAGAGAATGTAAATAGAAATGTAAATGAATAGTGTTATAAGAATACGAGTATATATACTAGGAGTAATGAAAGTGAAAGTTTCACTCTAGCATGTATGAATACTATGAGTTATGAAAGTGGAAGTGAAAGTGACAGATTCGTTCTCAACGCTAGTATACAGGACTAGAAAATGAATGCTACGTATATTACTGAAAGAGAAATTGAATGCCTACAATGACAATAAACTACTATTACTGAAGGAAAGTTATGGATAAAGACTGCCGATATATATAAGTGTTATATAGTAATAGAAATATAAAGTTTGAGTGTTTTTATGAATAATAAATAACAGAACACCAGCGGCGAACGAGCGCAAGTGGGAAGGTCATACGCGCTCGTAATTTTCATTGCTTTCACAGTGTTTTTTTTTTTTTTAGTATGGATTCCAAACTATTTGAAAATCATAGAATAGTGTTTCTAGTGATAATACCAGGCTGTGGTAATCATATTACGGGTTGTCGGGAAGTGTAAAGTGGAGACATCGCTCCCCAACTTCAGAGGTCTCCACAAGTCCTACAGTACTCGACGAACGCTCAACAAACATCCCAGGAGAAAGCTGAAGGTATATGCCATATCCATATATAATTTTAATATTCTAGGACTAATAACTGATTTTTGGCAAATATTTTTAGAGAGTCTGTTGGAGAGCAAATATGCCCACGGGATATGCAAGTCAAGCCAAAACAGCCCTGCGGTTTAGGGGTTAAGAAAGTAGATTTCTCCCCAGTTGAATATGAGAGTGAAAATGATGATAATGTAGGTGATGATGGTGCAGCATACATCTGTAGTGATAAATCAAACCCTATAACTCAAGCAACTCCTTTGACTACTTCAACTGTTACTGTTACAACTCCTACCACACCTACTACCACCAATACAAACCCTACAACTGCTGTAGAAAATCCAGATAAATTGAGACCAGATACCTTAAATTCATCTTTCCCAACTGATTCTCTAGTATTTCCACAACCTTGAGCCTCTGTCCTTACCTTCTACTACAAATAAGCCACCACCACTTCCCTCACACCATCTCAACTTAGTATAGTAACTACTTCCATACTCTTGCCACCTCAACTTCATGCTGCGATGACAGCCCAAGTTCCACATCCACAGTTAATTTTCCCAAATGATGTTAACTGCCCAAAATTCACTGCTGAGGATCCTTCTGTTTCTATTTATGACTTTCTCAATGTAGTCGAAACTGACACTGCAAACAGACAGCACAGAGACGAATCCCTGAAGATCTCTTATCAAGGCAGGTAATAAAGGCAAATTGCACATTTGTTCCAGACTGCGATTAGGATATTTTGATTATAGCACAACATTTGCTGATTTTTGCAAGAAGTTAATTTAATTTTGTTGTGCTTCCTCTAAAGAGGGTTCTCTAATTGTCCTCCCTACTCTCTTGAGCAACATGTGAGACGACATGTTCTTACCTCCCAGACAAGCAAACATATATGAGGCAGCTGCAGTAACGAATGCAACCACTTCTGAAATAACCCACCTGTTGAGACAAACATCTTGGGTTATTGACATCAGTGGAAATGAGGTAATCAAATTAAAGGATTTCAGTCGTTTCCTAGGATACCTTAGATTTCTAAATTGGTTAAATCCAAAACAGTTGGAAACTGCATCATAAGTAGGGTATAAACCAGGGGATGAATTGCTTGAAGTTTCAAAGATCACAGAAAGTGTAAGGTCACCTGTCACTTCATACGTCAAGTAACTACTCACGTTATATCCACACATCCTACAGATGCTGCTGCAAGGGCTGTACCAGCTGCCAAGTCTTGACTGACCCTGCACATTCGCAGCCGACTACCAGAGGTCCTACTAATATCCGTTCCACTTCACGACGCCGCTCACCTGCCAATAACCATGATCAGTCCAGTGCGTATCGGATGAAGCACTCTCACCAGTCACCTATGAGTCGTGGCCAACAGTCCTCGATTATATGGTGGCACTGGGGTTTCCCCAGTCGCCATGAATCGAGTTGTTCTCGCAATCATGGAAGAAATCGTCAGGAGTCACGTCTCTGTACACCTTCCAGATCACAATGTCTTTATCGCAAATATCACAAAGACTCCACCACTCATACCACAGAGGAGTGTTGTTACCTTACATGTCATCAGTCAGGGGAAGACAAGCGCGACATTCGAAAATACCCAACATAGAAGATACCAATTATGATGAGCTACCCCTGAGTATTGTTAGTGTATAAGATTAATTAGGGGTAAGTGTGCATGGAACTTGTGGTCAGGTAGATGTTTCACTTTATATGGATTCGGGTTCTGCCATCAACTTACTATCTGAAGAGACATTAGCAAGAATTCAGTATAACAGATGAATACGAGTTAGCTTCCTTGAGTCCTCAGATCGAAACCTATGCACAGTGGATGGACCATACTTAGACATTAAAAGCAAAACCCAGCTTCAGATTTCATTACATGATTTGACAGACCCATTTATTGCCGATTTTTATGTTACACCCTGGATTAGCTGCCCCGCCGATGTATTACTGGGCATGCAAACGATGGCAGACGAAAATATCAATATGTTACCAGCACAAGGGGGAGTCGCTATTAAAGGTTTGTTCGTACCAAGTATCCCAGACCATGCTTCACAGTCAATAGTAGACATGGTTATGAGCACTCATCAGATCCATCCTCTTATTCTCTGCCTGATCCAGTTACTGACTTCTCTGATCGCCATAATGATGAACTGTGCTCATCCATGCTTAATCTTGGTGAACCATCCTGTGGCACAGAGCCTTCATTGAACTCATCATTACCTACCTCATTACCCCTAGCAGACCTCCTGCAGTCCTCTACAACAAACATGGTGGTGGTAAAACAGTGCACGGTTTTACCCCCCAATGTATATAGTGATGTTGCTCTGAGGATTGTTGGGTCACCTAGCAGTGTCACTGCTATATCTCAGCCTGAAACCTGCTGTGTTACAGGCTTGAGTTACGAGTCTGCTATGTGCTCTGTGTCAGATGATTGTTTATGCTATCTGTACGTAGTCAACACTACTAATGCCCCACTTAACCCGAGGCGTCCCGACGACGTATGGATACGTCACCACGTTTTGTCACGGTGACACCTGATGACGTATCCATACGTTGTGCAATTGCGAGGTCCGTCATTTGCACATTTTTCAAGTTTCATGGGTGATTTTTGGTAGAGATATGTGGGAGACCTTCCCCTACCCAACGCCAGGTGGGGATAATGCCTGGCCCCACCTGACCCCCCTCCCCCCACACGGCATTTTCTCGGCGACTCACCTGTTACCAGTGACCTGGCCAGGAAAGACATGTTGCACCACAGTCTCACTAATGATGAAAGTCAAGGCGAAAGTAATTCTTGAGGTGGAGGACAAAGGAAGAAATAACCAGAGGAAGAAACAAGCAGAAGTGATGAGGTGGTAACGTTGTAAAAGAAGGTGCCATATGTTGATGTTTTTGGTGAGTGAACAATGCTTATGTCACCTATATTATTGTTTGAAAACCAATATACTCTTGCACTACATATAAATTCGTACCAAATAAATAAATATCTACCCAGTTATGAATGGTTTGGAATAGCTACCCCTCCTATAGAAAACGTTTTTTCTTGAACCTAGCCTGAGAGAACACGGTAACAAGTTAAAGGTACTCTTACTTCTACTGTATTTCTAAACTCAATTGAGCACTTTCGCTCTGAATTTCCGATGTTTCTCATAAAAAGTGGAGGTTTTAGCAAAAAAAAAAAAAAAAAAAAAACTTTCGAAAATCTGCCAGGACACGGCGGGTTAAGCTGTATACTGGGACACAAAATGGTGATTTTTTGGTACAACCAGCGGCCCTAAGTGTGTGCCAAGACTGCCCATTCTCTGTTGTAGATGTGTACTCAGTTGTTCAGTCCACCGACATTACTGCCTCATCTAATCTTGAATCTCATCTGAAATAGAGTGATTATCCTGAGTACAGAAGTCAGTTGCTTGATCTATTGTGAGACTATTGTGAAGTAGTAACCCTACCTGTTGAGAACATAGGCAAAACTAACTTTATCAAGTATGCCATTACCTTACAACCTGAAGCTCAACCAGTGTACATCCCTGCCTATTGTTTACCTCACAGTCAGTGTCAACAGGCTGATGGTCTTATTCAGGAAATGTTGGAATCCAACACTATCGAACACTCTGACAGTCCATGGAACAGTCCATTATTACTCATTCCAAAGAAAGGTGGTGAGTTGCGACCAGTCATAGATTACAGGCACGTAAATGTGCTGACTGTTCTGGATAGATTCCCATTTCCTGTACTCGATGATTTGTTTGAGTGGCTACTGGCAAGTAGGAATGGAGGAATCATTTCATCCAATCACTGCATTTAGCACCCATCCAGTCATTACCAATACCGTAGACTCCCATTTGGCTTAAGAAATGCACCATCAGCGCTCATGCAGCTAATTCATACAATTTTTGCCGGCATGATAGGTCACTCAGTCTTTGCTTATCATGATGATGTCATAATCGCGAGTCTCTCTGTAGAAGAACACCTAGAGAAATTGGCTGCAGTATTCACTAGGCTCAGAGAAGCTGGACTAAAAATAACTGCCAAAGTGTCATTTTTTAAGTAAGAAGCTACAGTTTCTAGGTCTTGTCGTTGATGCTCACGGAATTCATCCATCACATGAAAAGGTCAGTGCAGTAACAAACTTCCCTGCTTCTACCAACATAGATGCAGTACGTAGTTTTCTCGGTCTTAGTGGCTACTATCAACATTTCATCAAAGGGTTGGTCCAAATTGCTGCGCCATTAACGAAACTGTTAAAGAAAGACGAGCCTTTTATGTTGCCAGATGAACAAGCTACCTCATTTACCACCCTGAAAACTGCTTTTGCACAAGCCCCAGCCTTTGCATTCTCGGATTATTCAAAACCATTTTTGCTATGTACTGATGCTTCTGGAGTGGGCATGGCTGCTGTTCTCATGCAAGATGACTCCGAAGGAAAGAAATGTATCATTGCCTAGGCCAGTTAAGTGCTAAACTACGCAGAAAAGTATTACAGTGTAACTCATTGAGAAGCCCTATCTGTGGTGTGGTCTCAAACATTTCGGCGACATCATCTTCGGTTACCCTGTTCACAAACAGACAGAACATCTTCCTCTGTGTGACCTGTTTCGGGGACGTAATCTTACTGGTCAGCTTGCACATTGGGAGTTTACTGTTAATGACTATGATCCAACTTTTGAATAAGTTCAAGGAACGTCAAACGTTGTAGCTGATGCTCTTTCGTCATGTTGCCAGTCTCAACTAGTTGTGACGTAAATTTGGCGTTCACTTATGACACTTTCCATGAGATCCAGTATGTTGATCCTTTATGGTACCAGGTCATATACTTTCTTGAGTCCGGTGATGATTCTTCCTTGCTAAAGTTACCAGTTCCTGTGTCTGAATTCTTCCTCAATAACCACTATGGTGCTAACAGGATCGATAGATCATTTTTCAGGCTTACACTAGATGCCAAATGTGATCGATAGAGGAGTATTGTAAAAAAAATGCAGACACTAGGCTTCGTCCCAGTTGTGATGTATATCGATGCAATTCAAAGAGACCTAAGTCCTGAGTAGGGAGCGGGGAGGATCCAGGCCCCTACCCATGGCGGGGGGGGGGGTGTTTCCCCACCTCCCACTTGCCATCTTCCTCTGACCCAATGCCTTTGTTCTCTCTCCCCCTCCTTCGCCTCTGACAGCCTCCTGCTCCCTCCCTCCCCCTCCCCCACCATCCTCCATCACGCCACGATGGTTCCCCCCTTCCCCCCCCCCTCTGTCTCTCTGAGGAGGGTTATATCCCCCCTACCAACCCTCCACACCCCCGTACTCCCTCTTTGCCTGTCCTCTCTGTCTTGTGGTGCCTGTCTCCCACCTCTATACTCCCACACCTCCCCTCCAGGCCTCTCCCCACCCCACCCCCACCCCACACCCTGTAGTATGCCGTCCACTTACCCCCCGCCTAGAGTATTATAGGTCATTGTTACTAGTCATGTCGCGTGTTTTTATTCAATACCAGTTTATTGTTTGTGTACCTGCATACACCAATGCACGAAACATAGAATGTATATTTTTCATGATTTTTTTTTTTTTTTTTTTTTTTTTACAGCTACAAAGATATGAGGGAAGGGGACGGGGGGAGGGAAGGTGGGGAGGGGAGAAGTGTTGGGGGGGGAGGGCGTTGGGAGTGAGTGAATAACACCAACATAATTATTGTGCATGCAATTGTTTGAAAAAAATGAGCGGAAAATTCTGAAGAGGGGTAAGGGAGGAGGGGGATGGCTCTAGCTTTTTTTCCCCTTGAAATTCTTACAGCTACTAGTTTTGACAGCTCTGAGGGGAGGGGAGGGGGGGAAGGGGTGAGGGAAGAGGGGATGATGGAGTGTGTAACACCAGGAAGTATTTGAATGCTTTTGCTTTTTTTTTTTTTTTTTTTTGACAGCTACACAGCTATGAGAGAAGGGGATGAGAAGAGGGATGGTGGGGAGGGAAGAAGTGTTGGGGGGAAGGGTGTTGGGAGTCAGTGAGTAACACCGATATAATATTATTGTGCTTGTGCATGCTATTGTTTGAAAAATACAAAAAATGATCTGGAAAATTCTGAAGGGTGAGGGTAGGCTGGGGGGAGAGGGGTAGCTCTAGCTTTTTTTGCTCTTGAAATTCTTACAGCTACTTGATTTGACAGCTCTGACGGGAGGGGAAGGGGGGGAAGGGGTGAGGGGAGAGGGTGCTGAAATGTGTGAGTAACACCAAGAAAAAAATTTTGCATGTTTTTTCTCAATTATTTTATTTGATCAGCTACACAGCTATGAATGAAGGGAACAGGGGGAGGGAAGGTGGGGAGGGGAGAAGTGTTGGGGGGGAAGGGTGTTGGGAGTGAGTGAGTGAGGAACACTGACATAATTATTGTGCATGCTGTTGTTTGAAAAAAAAAAAAAAAAAAAAATGAGCTGGAAAATTCTGACGGGTGGGGGTAGAGGGGTAGGGGGGGAGGGGAGGAAGAGAGGGGGGTGATGGGAGTGGGTGAGGAAGATCATGGAGGGTAAGAATGAGGGACATATGAGGTGGGAGCGCATAGAAAACTGGAGTCGCAGCGCCTGGAAGGGTAACTTTTTTCAAATTTGACGGGCTATAGCTCATGAACCAGTTGGTCTAAAATGATCTGATTTGCGGCATAAGGTGTGTATAATCACGCTCTATACCCTGGGCATATAACTTTTTACTTTTGTAAGAGTCGAAAAATCGGCTCCATCTACTGTACAGGTTTTCAGGAAAGTTCGGTCGATCAAATGGCGTAGCCTAGGGTTTAATGACTTCCTCTACAAAAACTCGGTACTCAGGGGTAACAATGTGCCTCGTCGCAAAGTTAAGCAACTAGTCATTCCAATAGACTTAATTCCTGCAGCTCTTCATTTAATCCACGACCCCCTTCATGCGTGACACCCAGGTAAAGACAGAAACTTACGACAGGCATGTCTTTCGAATTTTGGCCCACTATGCGAAAGGATATAGAAGAGCACTCTGATGCGTGTTTATCGTGTGCTCGTAATATAGAAACAACCGGTCAATCTGCTCCTATATTGCAATACCCAGACGTCAAGGCCTTGGCAAACTGTCTCCCTTGATTTTCTGAAGCTGCCATGTACAGAATCTGGCTTACTCTGTCTATTAGTGGTAGTCGATCATTTCTCCAGATTCGTGATATTGGCTCCATTATATGACAAGTCTGCTAATACAGTTGCCAATGCTTTTGTTAATTCAGTCATTTGCCCTTTCACAACCCCAGAAGTCACTCTAACTGATAAGGGATCAGAGTTCAACAATTCAGTGCTGGAAGAAATTTGTCATCGATACGGATTTAGAAAAAGCAATATAGTTGCCCATTATCCAGCCTCTAATGGCCTCGCAGAGCATCAGAATAGGCGGATATTGGAGAGTCTGCATCACATGGTGGGAGATCAGTGTTCCATTTGGGTTGAGTGGATCCCGCAGGTAGCTGCATCAATTAATGAATCCATCAATAAATCAATTGGTGAAACTCCATTTTTTGTCATCTATGGCTTTTACAGACTACCTTATTCCTTGTTGCAATCTAAGCCTAATCCGATCTACAATCACTATAATTATGTCAAAGTTCAAATCTCAAATTTTCAGAAAATTCATAAGTACGTTCAGGATAACTTGGCCCTCTCAAATGCAGAAATGGTACGTAAGAAACACGCAGCTGCCTCTGATGTTACCATTCATGTAGATGATTTCGTTTTTGCCCTAGATTAAGAGCGTGAATCAAAACTTGATAGTAAATTCCTGGGCCCTTTCCGTGTCATCTCTCGTAAGGGTAGTAAATTTTAAATAAAAGATTTGTTTAAAGCAGAGACCAAATGGGTGCATGCTGATGCCCTCAAATGTGCACTAAGGGGCATAGAATTGGAGGAGCCACTAGGAGATGCTTCATCTTCTCAACCAGGAAATGCTTCTTCTTCCAGTCCTTGCTTTGACACCCCTATTTACTCTTCTCCTTCTAGAACGGTGCCACCTTTCCATGCTGTTAATAACTATCGTGCAAAGTTGCGTTCTGCCAGCAAGTCTCTTAGTTAAATTATCACCCCACACTCTCGTCATAATCATCTTCATAACCATCGCCTCTAACTTCAACTTATTTTATAAGAAAGATGTTTTGGGTCCACTTGCTGGCAGTGCTGACCCTAATAGGGCCTGGATTGGGTGAGGGCGATGGTACTGTACGGCCCGGGGCCTTGGCTGGCGCGGGAGGCAAGGTAATGGTGGTGAAAGATGTAGTCTCCTTGCACTACGACCTAAAGCCACTGGCCGCCGTGGCCATCGCCCTACCTGATTTCGCACACCAGCTAGAGGGGTTACAGGCCCTTCAGTCTGCTATCAAGGAACAATATACAAGGGATGTGTTTTGGTACCCACTCTACTTACCCATATGCTGGAAGGTGGATTATGTGAGGCTTCAGTCCTCTCATGTACATGACACATTCTCTAACCGAACACCCGTAGGTCCACGAGTGAAACGTAGACTCTTTGATGTTGGAGGAGAAATTCTAAGTGGGTAATTTGGTGTAGCAACCACTTGTGACCTTTTTGGATTTAAATCTGACCTTGTTGAATAAGCCAATGCCCAAGAATATCAAATCAGAGTAATTAATGTTCAACATTCCATGCTACAGAAGATCACAAACCATTTAAATGATGTCACACACACATTAAACAACTTCACAGGAATTCTAACAAGGGAGATCTGAAAACTCACTATTGTATCAGAACTTTTGTAAGTAAAACTCCGCATGGACAACCTACAAGTTTCTCTGGTCTCTCTTGTCTCCCAAGTTCGTATTCAAGTAAATGCTGTTGATGGTCGTGTCACTGTAGATTTAGTACCTATCTCTTACCTCCACTTTACATTGGCATGGGCTCACTCCACCTTCGACTTATCTCCAGAGATTTCATTTCCCTCCTTAGAATACTACTACTCAATACTTGAGGCCACGTTCCTTGGTAAAAAAAATGTTCTTCATATCCCTCTTTGTTCTTCTATCACCTTCGATCCCTTTCACACCATTCCTTTTCCTTTCTGGTGCCATATCTCCCTATTACTGGCCTCTGTTTCTCCAGATTACTTCCTTCACTCACATGATCATATCTCTCTTGCTTTCACATCCTCCAATGACCTCAGCAGGTGTGCTTTTCTTACATCTACTTCTCGAGTTTGTGCTACCTATCTCCTGACAATCTTTCCTAGTAGCACTGCTCCCTCCAAATCTGCCTTAGTTCATAATTCCTCGGTACAATCTGTCTGTTCCTTTGTTCCAGCCCCCAAGCTCCCAGTGCACCATGCTCGTCCGAATCATATTCTTTATTTCTTCTTTAGTGTATCAACTTCTGTTAGTCTTATTTGTCCTGGAACTCCTCTTTGCTCAGTATCTGCATCTGGTTTGTACAAGGCCCCTGATTATTGCACGGAATAATCAGAGTCTATCGTCGCCCATGCTACACATCATCACTTTGCCCTTCGTTCCCACAAATGTGAAATCTTCAAACCTCTTAATATTACCTTCCATCTGCCTGCTGACAATCTTTCTATCACATCAGGCAACCCCCACATGCTGGATTTTCTTAATGAGAGTGATTTCGTTATGGACCAGTTTTCTTCAGCCTCTAACCGTTCATGGGTACATTCAGTCTTTGTGTTTCCCCCTGTTGTAATTTGTCTTACTGGATTTTTTGTTATTTTATATATTCTTTATTGTTGTGTTAGGCGAATGGATAAAGGACTACATAAGATCCGCATTGCGACAAGATTAGTGCGGCAACCACAAGATCTGGAAAGTGGTAGTTCTTAGTGACACTCATTATGATTGCTGATGATGTGAAGATCATGTAACTTGATACTGAAGGAATGATAGCTGTGAACATGTGAAAATACTTGTTAAAAAAAAAAAAAAAACTATAATAATATGGACATAAACACTGAACTGTGAATCAATAACATAAAGAATGATATAACAAAAATTAGAAAATGATAATAAGTGTATGGAAATTACTAAATATTTAAAAGACATCACTCTCAAAGAGTGTGAGTGTGTGTGTGTGTGTGTGTTTTTTTTTTATGTTAAATGAACTATAGTGTCCTCAGCTACTATTTGTTCCTTGCGACATGTATTACTATAATTATCAATACGTACCCTATATATTGAATTTCAACTGTGAACTTGTGAAGAATTATGGACTATGTGTTCCTACAGTTACTATACTTATCACGTACACCATACCTTGTTAATTAATTACCTGTTACATTAGAATGCATTAATAACATTCTAATATTACACACAGTAATAGTTATCACTTCCATTGAAATTTTAACATGGTCATATATTTCCTCTCTTATTGGATCCAACCACTTGCATTGCAATATACTACCCCTTTCATTATTATACTCCCCTGTAGTCAGAAGTTAATTATGTTATCTATCCAGTTGCACTCTTACCATATATTTCATTGATGCCTCCACCCTCTGTGTACCTACGCTATGTATGTAATATTCACCCAGTTGTGTCGGGAGACAGTTTTTCCATAGAGTATGGGAAAATTGTATCCACTTGTAGTCCAGTAGTATGTAAGTATGTTCTAAGTACAGTATGTTCTACCAGTAGTCTGTAAGTGTTCTAAGTAGGGCGTACGTGACCTAAATCCCTTTCCTAAGGTATGTAAATTCTGCTGACATAGTCTTTCTCAAGAGGGAGAGCTAGGGGTGGGCAGGCTTGCTTCCCCAGAGACAAGGCAAGCGTGGTGGAGGCAAGATCTGTGTTTCAACTTGTGTAAATACATGGCCGTAAAATCACCCAGGTGTTTGAATTAGCCTGCAAGCGACGAGTGGGGGATCAACATGTGTGTGTGTGTGTGTGTGTGTGTGTGTGTGTGTGTGTGTGTGTGTGTGTGTGTGTGTGTGTGTGCTTAAACTGTAAATGGAATAGAAGTAAAAGTACACGAGATCTGTTCCACTGCAGCCGATGAAGATACTGATAGGGGTTATTAGTAGACGAATAGTTACTATAATTTTTTTAGGTCTGTCTACACTTTGTTCACTCTGATTTGACCTGTACTTACCGTCTTTCTGTCTTGAAATTTCAAACTGTAACAAGAGGCTAACATTGGCATATGGTGCCAGTCACGAAGATGTTCTATGGAAAGGAAGTGAAGTCGTAGTACTGTTATTCTACCACTCATCAGCAACACTAGACACACACAAGAACATGGTACTAGTCATAAAAAAAAAAAAAAAAAAAATGGTGGGGAGTGGATAAAGGGCTGTAGTACTGTTATATTCTGCCACTGAATTGTAGCAAGAGATTAATAGCAGTATATGATGCAAATAACAAATACGTACCATGGAAATGATGTAGAGTCGTAGTATTTTCTTATTTTGCCACTGAGGCAAAAAAGACGCGAGAAAAACGAAAAATCTTTCCATGTTGATCTCTTCAATCTAAAGACATTTTTTTTTTCATTTAAAACTTGTTTTTATTCCAGCGACTATAAACAGCACAGGCAAGACCTCTAGTAGTGAAGGTCGTAATGTAGGGAAATGCTCACCCTTTCAACTAAAAAATCTTCAATTATACTGACTGAAAATCGTCTACAGTTAGTAAGTGTAAAAAAGAAAAGTTTTGTCATCTACGTGTCGGGATTAAGATGGGCGAAGCACAGTTATCTCCTTCAAGCCAATGACGTCTTTTGCTGTTTGTTCTTGCTGTTGTCAAACGATTTTACTTAGGAAGAGTCCTGAAGCAGTGATTGATGAAAGCTATACTCATTCCTTATAGTTACATTTCCCTTTGAAGTTGAAGAAAGCCGTCTGTAACTAGCAAGGATTAAATCGAAAATGATCACCGGCTTGAACAGGTTAAAATCAGTAGCATAAACGTGAACTGTACAGTCAGACACAAAAGTACGTCTACTGCTCCACTCTGTCTCGATTTACAATTAAGGCGCATCCATTTCTGTCCTCCATGACTCATCATTATAAACGAATCATCGAGCGCCAGAGAAGCACACAAAGCCTCCTTCTATCCGTGCTTCAGATGTTAATTAACAGACCAAAGTGAGAAACACGATAGGTAAATGCAAGGGGAACTTTTGTCCCAAGCAGCTGTGGTGTGGTAAAGAAAATAAATAAATCTGAGTAATGAATCCGACATACAGTAAGCATGCTAATTTCAAGGCTGTATATCATCAATATTACTATCAACATCATCATCAGCAGCAGCACATCATCATTTTGGTCATCGTCATCGCCATCACTAGCGTTATCACCATCACCATTACTATTATTATTATCAATGTCATCGCCGCCATGGTCACTGTCCACTGTCGCTGGATGTGGAACTTTGCTTGATAGGTACAGTACTTTGCATAACACCATCCACTCCTATCGATTCATTGTCGGGAAGCTCATAAGCATAAAACTGGGACTTCTTCACTTTATCAGGTTTAAAAGTGCTCAGTTCGGTCCATTTTTATGACCACGGGCACTAATGGGTTAATGTTGATGGACGTAGCCGAGGGGTTTGATTTGATGGAGAGAGATATTGTAAGTATATCGAATATTAATGGCTGCCCCTCTATCACCAGTGGAGTGTGTGAGCAGCTGCTAGTAAAATAGGGCATCGTCGAGTAGCGTGAATATGTAGCTTTCTATCTCACCTTCCTTCTCTGCGTATTCTTTTATCGTAAGTGAGGTGAGTTATGGCCACTTTTGGGGTTCCGGAGTTATATTATGCAAAGTTACATGGAGATCTGCTGGACAACATAACGTAGCGTGACGGCAAACGACCAAACTATCCTCTCCTACTCTGTCTCCGATCGTTCTCCCGGGCTCACTGCCCTTACAGTTGCTTTCCCTGGTGTTATATACCGACCAGTGCATAGGTGTGTCTTCGTCTGGTACCTTTCCATAGGTAGTTATCCATGATGTCAAATAACTGGCCCAAGTTGGTTATACTGCCTGCTCATGAAATATTTGTATTGTCCGACTTAAAGAGTTTTGTGAAACATCGGGGTGGTCCGACATTCCTGAACTAGAATATGTGTTCGATTTTCCTTGTACACCAGACATGACGTATTGTGGAAATGTTACTCATATCAATACCTATATATTAATGTCTATAATTATTACATATTGTCGTAACATATTAATGCCTACATATCGCCCAGTCATGCAAAGCAGGCGTACCCACGACAGATCATATTGTGTCATAGTAGATAAATGCCTACTTTGTTCATCTATCTATCTATCTATCTATTGCCAGACGCCTCAATCCCGTTTGGGGTGGCCACAAACAAATCGCCTCCAAGTCGCCCTGTCCCCCGCCATTTCACTGCCCTGCTCCCAACTCACACCCCCCTCTCTCATATACCTCTCCACCCCATCCCTCCATCTCATCCTCGGCCTCCCCCTCCCTCTTCCCCCCTCCACCTCACTCACATACACTCTCTTCGTCAGTCTTTCACCCTCCATCCTCTCCACATGGCCAAACCACCTCAGTGTGTTCCTCATAACGCTTCCTATCACATCCACATCCACACCACAACGCTCCTTTATATCCTCATTCGTCAGCCTGTCTCTCCACGTGACTCCACAGGCTCCTCTTAAATAACTCATTTCCACTGCTCTCACTCTTGACTTGTGTCCTTCCAACAATGTCCAAGCTTCACTTCCGTACGTTAGAGTTGGTATCACAATACTGTCATGTAGTAACTTTTTCACTTCCATGCTCACTTCCCTGTTTCTTATCACTGCTTTCAAGGAACCAGCAACCTTTCTTCCCTGCTGTACCCTTTCAAGCACTTCACCCTCCAAACCTCCATCCTTACTCATCACACTACCCAAATACTTAAACGTACTCACATTTTCCAATTCCTCACCATCTAACCTCGCTGTACATTCACTAACTTCACCTCTCTCAAAGACCATCACTTTACTCTTCCCTACATTCACCTTTAGGTTCCGTTTCTTACACACTCTCTCAAACTCATCCGCCTAGCCTTGCAGCTCCCCTTCGTCTTCACTCAACAACACAGTATCATCTGCAAACAACAGTACAGGGAGTTTCCAAACACTATCCTCTCTCACCAGGGCCACTCCAACATCCACTACCCTACCTTGTACCTCTTTTATTACCCCATCCATGTACAGATTGAACAACCATGGAGACATGACACATCCCTGTTTCAACCCAACTTTCAAAGAGAAAAATTCACTTAGTTCACCATCCACACGCACTGCAGCCTTCGCACCATCGTACATACTCTTCACAGCATTCAACAACTTCCCATCTACTCCATATATTCTTAACACTTTCCACAATCCTTGTCTATCCACCCTGTCATATGCTTTCTCCAAATCCATGAAAGCCGCATACAACTTCTTTCGCTTCTCTAGAAACTTTTCCACTAAAGATCTAAGAATGAATATCTGATCTACACAACCTCTTCCCTTCCTAAAGCCTCCCTGTTCTTCTCCAACTAATTTCTCTGTTCTTTCTCTAACTCTGTCTATAAGTATCCTACCATACACTTTTCCTATTATACTAAGAAGACAAATGCCCCTATGATTACCACACACTTCTTTTTCCCCTTTTCCTTTGTACAAGGGAATAATTATACCTGACTTCCAATCCTCATATTACAAGCAATTTGTGAGCTAATTAAGTGAAATACATCAATCTCTATACTATCTATATACCGTACCTAGGCTGCTTCCCCCTAGGAAAGGGAGATAGCCGAGACAGGACGACACACTCCCAATTTACTCATCCACTCAAACACATTCATTCGCATCTTAGCCCCAAAGGGGAGAAGGGACAGATCCTCACCACACCACACCACACAAGGGTCAACTGCCCAGTGAAACCAGTGACATCCGCAGCAGGGCCCGACAGCAGAACTGGTTTACCCCTGCCACATCATAATAGACCCATCCCCTTACCCACACCTGACCTGATCAGCTAATCAGACAAAATGCGGGAGAATATGCCCTCAGGGCTGCGTCATCATTTATGCATTCACAGTTTCCCTCTATTCATTTCTATGACGCACAGCCACTCTTCATTGCTCAACAGACATCCCTCTTGCATCCAGCACTCTCTTCACACTGTCCATCCATCCTATTCGTGGTCTTCCTCTCAGCCTTACACCTCTTACATCAGATCTAGTTATCTTTTTCACCAATCTCTCATTATCCATTCTCTCCATATGCCCAAGCAATCGCAACACCCTCTGCTCAACTCGATCAGCCATCTCCCAAACAACTCCAGTTCTCCTTCGCATTTCATCATTTCTCACTCGATTCATACGAGTCACTCCACACATACTCCTCAGACACTTCATCTCCATTACATTCAAACTTTCTCTCTGCTACACCCATATTCCATGTTTCAGCCCCATATAACGCAGTCGGTACCACAACCTCCTCATACAGCCTTCCCTTTACATCCATTCTAAGCGAACAACATCTAAACACTTTTTTCATTCCTCCCAGCACCTTTCCTACTTCATTCATTCTAAACTTCACTTCTGCATCTATTTTTCCATCCACAGCAACATGTGACCCTAAATACTTTAAACACTCTACCTCCTCAAGCATATTATCATTCAAAACTATATTCATCCTCCTTCCATCTACCAACCTCGTACACTTCATCACTTTACCCTTATTCTTATTTACTTTCAATTTCCTCCTTTCACTCACCTTCCAAACTCCTCTACCAACTGTCTCAATCTGAGCCACCAGTGCAGTATCATCTGCAAACAGCAGCTGCTTCAGATTCCATTCTCTACCATCAATTTTCACCAGACTCAGACCTCCACCTAACACTCTTGCATTCACCTCCCTTACAGCACCATCCAAATGAAAATTAAATAACCAAGGCGACATCACACATCCCTGCCGCAGCCCCATTCTCACGGGAAACCAATCACTCACAGAATTTCTCACTCTTACACATGCTGTACTATTTACATAAAAACTTTTCACTCCTTTTAGTAACCTATGATCAAGTCCATACACTCTTAAAACAGTCCACAAAGCCTCCATATCAATTCTATCATTCGCTTTCTCTAAATCCATGAACATCGAAAACACATCCTTACCTTTCGCTAAATACTTTTCACACACCTGTCTCACAGCAAACACCTGATCCACGCATCCCCTCTTCTCCTAAAGCCACACTACTCATCACCAATCACTCCCTCTGTACCCTTTCTATCTCTGTTAAGTAACTGCTTAGGTGGACATTGTGGGAACCGAATGGAAAGGTGAAGGGTGGAATCATCAGCGTATGAGTGGATAGGGTTAGATGTACAGTTTAGGTAACTAATGAATAAAAGGAAGAAAGTTGGTGATAGGACAGAACCCTGAGGAACGCCACTGTTGATAGTTCTAGAAGAATGATGGCCGTCTACAACAGCAGCTACAGAATGACCAGGAAAGAAGGTACTGATGAAGGCACAGATAGAAAGATAGAAACTGTAAGAGGGCAGTTTAGAAATTAAAGATTTATGCCAGACTCGATCGAAAGCCTTTGAGATGTCAAGCGCAATGGCAAAGCTTTCGCCAAAGTCCCAAAAGGAAGATGATCAGAAATCTGAAAGGTAGGTGAGAAGATCGCTAGTGGAGCGTCCCTGACGGAACCCATACTGACGATCATAAAGAAGGTTGTGATAGGAAAGATGCTTTAAAATTTTCTGTTAAGAATAGACTCAAAAACTTTTGAGACACAGGATGTTAAAACAACTGGGCGATAGTTAGAGGGTTGGGAATGTTCACCTTTCTCTGGGACTCACTGATTCAGAACAAACTTCCAGCAAGAAAAATGGTCCATATTGATAGACAAAGGGGAAAGAGTTTTTCTAGGCAGGGTGTTAGTACAGTAGCACAGCTCTTGAGGACAACGGGAGGGACTCCATCAGGCCCATATGCCTTGTTAGTATTAAGGCCAGTGGTGGCAGAACATACATTAGCTGAAGAAATATTGATGTCAGCCCTGAGGAAGTCAAAGTGGGGGAAGTGATGGAGGAACAGCACTGCAGTCATCTTAGGTGTAATTGGAGGAGAAAGTCAAAGCGAAGAGATCTGCTTCATCAGTAGAAGAAATAGCTAAATAGCTACAGAACTTCAGAGTAGAAAAGAGGAGGGAAGGCTTATGAGATAAAATTGTTAGAAAGGTTTTTGGCAAGGTGCCAGAACGAACGAGAAGAATTTGAGTTGGAGAGTTGAGACCATTTAGTAAGGATGAAATTGTTTTTAGCAGATCGAAGAACAGACTTACCACGATTCCGGGAAATAACATAAAAAAGATGTAATTCAGGGGTGGGTTGGCTCCTGTACCTTTTATAGGCCCTCTCCTTGTTGTGGACAGCATTAGAACTAGCGTGACTATTACACAAATGTAGTTACATCGCGTTAATGCAAGTGTTACAAAAATGTGGTTGTAACAAAACTGTGTTTACATCGTGTTAATGCAACTGTTACACAAGTGTGGTTGTAGCATAAGTATAGTTACACCTGTTGATGTCTATATTAATGTTAGGATCAGGAGGTTATTATTTACCAGTTTTATTCATGGACGCTATTATTTTTACAATATTCTAGCTACTTGACGCTTTTGTTCAGTTTAGCAGAGCTCATTAGTAAGCAAGCAGTTAGTGAAGGTTATGTCTGACCTATCACATTCACAAATTCTAACCCAAGCTGAACAAACTCGTCGGATGTAACAAGAATAATCCATAAAACCACTCCACAAGACCATATTCAAAGAGTACACATTAGATTCAGATAAAATTTGTATAATTTCAGAAACCGAGGAAACCAACATTATTAACAGAATGAGATTAGTATTATTTTAAGTACTAGCCTCTGGTCAATTTAGCTTTAATATCAGAATCAGGTCAGTATAGTACTGATATTAGTATCAGGTAATACTAGTAATACTAGTGTGAGCAGAATAAAATCGTATCAGTGTCAGAATCAGGGAAGATTGGAAATATGTTTAAGATCCCTTAAAGATTGGTAAGTATATGATTTTCAAACATGGTTATAAAAGGGCAGGCATGAATTAAGGCTGAGACAAGTGAGGAAACGTCTGATCTCCATCTCTACTCAGTAATGACCCTTCTTCTCACAATACGAGTTTCCTCAATGACATAATACAGATCCTCTCCGTGACAGACACAGCTACAACACATCCATGCCCATCCATATCCGTGTGTGAAGCACTGGGTAAAGATCATTTATCTAGTGACAGAAATGGTGTTTCTCGTCCCCCAAAATCAGTTGTCCTTCATGTCCCGTAAACCACAAGTCTTGTAGAGCTAACTGTGTGTGTCAGACGTGTGCAAGCCGACCACTGCAGAACAGACTATATACCTACGCATTATTCCTCACTTTCATAGTCTCTCCCTTTTTCCTTCTCCTCCCAACACCTTATTCTCGTATGCTTTCCTAGTCGTTACTACAACAGGTCAGACTGAAAGTTGAGGTATAAGAGGTGAGGTCACATTAAGTCATGAGAGAATGGCAAGTTCGTAACTAGAACCAATCATGTTACAGTGAAATGCGAAACAGGTAAGGTGATAGGAGTGAAAAAAAGGTCATAATGTTAAGTCAGATTTACAGCGAAGGAAAGTAGGATGAGCTCAGTTAAATGCAGGAAACTCAAGGTTAGACTTAGTGCAGGACTCTAAAACGAGATGAGGAGGGATCAGGAGAAAGATGAGATCAGAACTGACGGTTGAGGTAGGCGAGGTGAAGTCAGGTGAGATCGTAAGGAAAATGTAGTTTATCCAGCTCAGGTCAGAATTTTAAAAAATGAAGCGAGGTCAGGCAAAGTAGAGGGGAAAGCTAAGGTCATTATATACTGTAAATACGTCAAGATAGAAAGAAGAGAGCAGAATGAGGTAATCTTAAAGGTGTATAGGAGAGGTGAAGTAAGCTGAGATGGCATTACTTACCTGATGACTGCTCATAAATGGACACTGCTGTACATTTCAAGTTGATGAAGCACATCATTCGACACTGGCCTAGGGAAGAAACATGGTGAAGGTTATATATATATATATATATATATATATATATATATATATATATATATATATATATATATATTAACCTAATTCTTTCTCTCTTCTCTCAGTCCTTTTTGTATTCTTTCTAGCTGTTGTTATATGTAGATAACCAGTTACCATCTTCCTCTGATCTCTCTGATCAGCAAGAAACTTCACCACCTGCTTTGGTACCTTTTTCATCCTTTCACATTAACAACTTTTGCTTGTGCATTTGCAGGCTGCAACGTCGAAAAGTTTCTGGCCATCTGCCCTGAAGAGCTCAGGTCTCTTAATGTAAGCAGGGTCGTCCTTTCTGCTGTTGTATGGTTTCAACAGGTTTCTGTACTTTGTGTGATATCTGGCTAACATATCTTTCATTCGATTGAAAGAGACCGTGGGAATTGATGCCGACCTCCATATTTCTTCCAAATGTAAGCACATGGAGTGACTGATGTCGCTCCATTTAGGTTCTTGAGATCATGTTTTCCTTTCTAATCTTTCCCAAGAGCAAGCTGTCATCACCCCTTCGTAAGTAGGAAGACATCGTCTGTCCAATACAGCAGGCTTACCAAAGACAGGGCAATCAAGTCCTTCTCTTTGTAATCTTCTGTTTACTCATTGTCTCAGTGCCGCACGTGTGTTCTCCTAGATTGCAGGGCTGCTACTGACCGAACACTACAGCGTTTTTTACCAAGTTCCTAAAAATAAGTAATATTGATTTTAACTGGGTCAGTGGAAGATATTGTATATTGATGTACCTTTGCACATATTGATATATAGGCTCTTAGTTTTCATATTATAACCACCGCAAAATTATAGACATCATGGTATAATTTCAGGATTTTTTTTTTTTTTACTGATTTTTTTTTTTTTTTTTTCAGATGACTTGGGCCAGTAGAAGATATTATCATATCAATCCGTCTTTGCATGTGTCATTTACAAGGTATAACAATAGTTTTCAGCCGTATCCAAAAGGAAAATACATCAAAATGTCAAATCGGGGTTTATCACATCTGTTGCCTATTATCGAGGGTGAATTTCAAACTTTAATCAGCTTGGGGCGGAAAAAGATATCATCCTAGAGTAAAATGCTTTTAACACCTTTTTTTTTTTTTTTATCATGAAATGACATCTTTTCCGCACTACCCACATCAAAAAATCGAAAAAAAAGTGTAAAAACGCTCCACCCTAATATACATACAAACATGTGTATACAATATATATATATATATATATATATATATATATATATACATATATCCTCATCAATCATCATCATCAGCCGTTTGAGTATCCACTGCAGGACCGGCCTATCCCGACCAAAGTCGGGACGATACATTCAATGTATCTCTACCAAGTGGCTTAGGCTGTCTAGTAGAGATTGTATGTAAGGTGAGAAGTGCTTGTAAGTGTAATTGTAGTGTTGGAGTGGCTTTGGATGTGTGTGTAGTCTGTGAACCAAGTGTAATCGGCCGGTGCAAGCCGAGTGGGTGCAAGCATACTTTACAGTAAGCGACACTGGTTCAACCACAGCACCCCTTGTGTCCGACAATGCAGTACGTGGCCGGGTGAACACTCCCAAAGTTTATTACCCTGGTGGGGCGCGAACCCTGGTTCACCCGTGTACGAAACGCACACTCTACCACTGTACCACAGAGGCTCCATATATATATACATATATATATATATATATATATATATTGCCGAACTGCTTGTATCTACCTCGTATTTGCACCCTTTCTCTCACAGGGTTAAATCATGGTCCCCAGGCTTGACGAGATTCCTCCCCATTATCTGGATATAATGACTGACGTACAGTCACGATCAAAAGATAGTATCCAGACCCCGATCAAAAGATAGTATCCAGACCCTGTCGATACCGTGGCCAGGAAACCAAGAATGGTCTAGTGTTCGGACACAACTTCAAACCCCCTCCCTCCTCCTCTCTCTTTCCATTATCAACTACCACCACCTCCCTTGATCGAAAGGTAGCTCACTCCTTTGCCTCTCGATATAAAGCACACACACACACACACACACACACACACACATACAGGAACACAAAAGGTTAGGGAAATACGAGAAAAACAAGACAAGACCTGTAAAGATGACATTCCAGAGTGTAAACACTGTGGAGGAGATACTAAAAAATGCAAAGAATCTTATGGAAAAAGAGGAGTTCAAAAATGTATGGATAAAAAGATACCTAACACAAGAGGAACTGGAATTACTGAAAGAGAAGAGGGAGGAAGCAAAAACAAAAAATGAGGGAAGATCAGAAGAGGAGAAGAACAGATTTTTTTTTTTTTACATAGTAATAGGATTGCAGGTACGAAAGTGGTACATAAACAGGATGGAATAAAAAGGAGGAAGGTAGTAAAACCATGTCATGACAAGTATATAAACAAGATGATAAAGTTGATGTACTCAAATGTGGATGGAATGGTATCTAAATTACTAGAGATGAATGATTATGTCAGAGAACATGAACCACAAATAATATGCCTAACTGAAACAAAATTAACACCAAGGATATCCAATAACGTACTAAACTTAGAGGAATACAATATATGGAGAAGAGACAGAAATTTTAAAAAAGGAGGAGGAATTATAATATTAACTAAGAAAAATCTAAAAGTCAATGAAATAAAACTAGATATACCATCACAAGTAGAACTGATTGCAGTAGAGATCGACACATCTGAAGGGAAAGTAATTGTAGCCAATTTGTACATGCCACCCAGATCAAAAACATGGGAAAGAGACGAATATGAGGACCTGGCAGAGAGTACAATTCAGAGTTTCAGATTATTACTACATAAAATGGAAGAGAAATCGGAAAGAATTATACTAACTGGAGATTTTAATACAAATATAAATTGGAATACTCTAGATATAATTAGCCAAGAAAGCTGTTGGGACCAAAAGCTCCTGGATCTCGTGCAAGAGTTTTTCCTAATGCAACATGTGAGGGAAACCACCAGAAAAAGAGGACTCGATGTACCTTCAGTGCTAGATCTAATATTTACTAGGCAAGAAAATGATATTGACAGTTTAATATATTACCCTCCACTCGGCAAAAGCGATCATGCAGTACTAAATTACAACTTCAGGATAGCATATGACATAGTAAACAGCAATGAAAGTTACAAAAAGAGCCTAAATTATAAAAAGGGAAATTATCAAGACCTAAAGAAGTATTTCTTAGAAGTTGATTGGGAAAATGAGCTTAGAGGACAAGAGTTAAATGCTGTATATAAAAAATTCTGTGAATTTTATGAAATAGGAGTCCAGAAGAACATCCCACAGCACAAAGAATCAGATAAGAAAATTCAGAAATGGTTCAATACAGAATGTAAAAAATCAAAAGAAAGAAGAGATTTGTTGTGGAATAGATACAGAAGACACAATAGTGAAAGGGCGTATAATAATTACAAACAGGCAAAAAACGATTATACAAGAATAAGGAGGGAAGCCCAAAAACAGTTTGAGGAGGATATAATAAATAAAAGTAGTGATCAACCAAAGCTGTTTTACAGCTACATCAGAAGCAAATAAAAGATATAATGCAATCCATTACGGACGAGGGAATCACTTATACGCAAGAGAAAGATATTTGTGAATCACTAAATAAGTATATCGAATTAGTTTTTACAAAGGAAAAAAAAAAATTGAAAGGGACTATGTGGAACATGCATGTCCACACATACTACCAGATATACAAATAGCAGAAAAAATAATACAGGAGGAGTTAAGTAAATTAGACAGAGGAAAAGCAAGTGGTCCTGATGAAATTTCATGTTGGGTACTACGAGAATGTGCAAAGGAGTTAGGTAAACCATTATTTTTAATTTTCAAGAAATCCTTGAGTCAAGGTAAACCACCTGATATTTGGAAAAAAGCAAATATTGTCCCATTATTCAAGAAAGGAAATAGACATTATCCACTCAACTACCGACCAGTATCACTCACCAATGTTGTAAGCAAGGTATTAGAAAAGCTTATAAGAAAAGCTTGGGTAAATCATCTAGAAGAACACAGTATGATAACAGAAAGACAGTTTGGTTTCAGAAAAGGGAAATCATGTGTTACTAATCTGTTGAGCTACTATGACAGAGTAACAAACACAATACAGGAAAGAGAAGGATGGGTGGACAGTATCTATTTAGATTTCAAGAAAGCTTTTGACACAATACCACACGAAAGACTTTCATGGAAACTGTACCATAAAGAAGGAATTCGAGGCAAACTGTTTTGTTGGATGCAAGATTTTCTCATAAAAAGAGAAATGAGAACAGTACTAAGAGGAAACTACTCATCATGGAAAGAAGTGACTAGCGGAGTACCACAGGGTTCAGTGCTGGCACCAATCATGTTTTTAGTGTACATAAATGATATAAACAGTAACACTGGAAATGAGAGCTATCTGAATATGTTTGCAGATGATGCAAAAATACAAAGGAGAATTACTAACACAGACTCTTGTAAAAAGCTACAAGAAGAATTAAATAAACTTCATGAATGGAGTAATACATGGCAAATGGAATTCAATGTGGACAAGTGTCATGTAATCAAGTTTGGTAAAAGTGGAAAAAGACCTGATTGGGATTATAAGTTAGGAAATAAAACCCTATACACATCAGAAAGAGAGAAGGACCTACTCGTAGGTGTGATTATCAATAACAAACTATCTCCGGCTGACCACATCAGCGAGAAGGTACGGAACATGTATACACTGCTTGCAAATATGAGAATAGCATTCACATACATAAATGAAGACATGCTAAGAAGGATAATAACATCATTCATTAGACCAACCCTGGAATATGCATCAGTAGTCTGGAGTCCTCATCTCAAAAAACACACAGACAAGATTGAAAAAGTTCAAAGGGCCACTACAAGATGGATACCAAGCTTAAGGGACCTAAGCTACGAAGAAAGACTAAAAAAACTGAATCTACCAATACTACAGGAGAGAAGGAAAAGAGGTGACATGATAAGGCTATGTAAGTGCATATCAGGGAAGGAGAAAATAGACATAAATGATTACTTAACATATAGAGAAGCATCAGCAAGAGGACACTGCAAAAAACTGCACAAGAAGAGAGGTGATAAAGACGTAAGGAAATTCAGTTTCCCAAACAGAGCAATTGATCAATGGAATGCACTACCGAATGAAATAGTGTGTGCCAAAACAATTCACAAATTTAAGGATATGTACGATAAATATGGTTTAAGACACGGGACAGTACAAGCTTGACTCATTCCTGTAAAGATACAATTAGGTAAGAACAATTAGGTAAGCTAAGAACACACACACTCACACACACACACAAACACTCACAATAAAATAAGGAAAGACAACTGGTCATTATGAGCTTCACTCAATCTGCTATAAAAGAACACCAGCTCTGTCTTCTAAAGCGTCAATGTAATCAGTGAAATTCAGTAAGTAAAAATATCTGTCACGTGTGATGGGTGTTCTACCTTTACCTAATTATAACTTTCAGCCGGTGGAAAGAATAAAATAGCAGTTTATGAATGAACTACGATGTTTGGAGAGAGTCTGTCTGTTATTCAGTATGTCTTCCTATGTTTTACGTCTTCCTAATCGGGTGAATCGTATTTTCATTCATTTAAAAAAACTCATCTGCCAGTTGCAATAATGCATTACTAATTATTATGAACTGATCATTCCAGTTAATGTGAAAATAATATTTCGGAAACTGTCCGCCTCACTTTAATTCTGTTTATTCTAACTCTTTGTTATTCACGTCTTCATCTACAGATAAAGATTATTTTCACTTATGCTGATTAAAATCGGCTGCCTTTAGTAGGAGTGAAGTAGCAATCAGTGTGGAGTGATAAATGAGAAACTGTCTGTTTGGCTTTCCCTCTGTCCGTCTATCCTAGTGTCCTCAGGACTAGTTCCTGACCATCCCCCTTTGCTGAACTTTTTCAGTGTCTCAGTTACACAGAGAGTAGGCCAGCATGCTCTCCAGTACAAATTTCTCTAACTATCTACACCAAACTACATGCACAGTACACACTACACTTCCTATTCAAAATTCATTTAAAATGGCGTCTCTTCACCAAGCTTCGGAGTCCCCAGGGGGGGGGGGACCATAAATGCCCCCACCATTCGCCCCTCTCCCGGTGACGACTCGAGGTGCCTGGAACCACTGTCTGACTCTCTTCTTCTTCATTTCTGCAACATTCGCGGCCTTTCCTCTAACTTTCGCTCTGTTGAGCACTACCTCTCCTCCCCTAAACCTCACCTTCTTTTTCTAACGGAGACTCAGCTGTCTGAGGCAACTGATAGCAAACCCTTTTCTGTATCCTCCTACTTTCTCTATACTCATTTCAAAGCCAAAGGTGGCTGTTGTGTATATATACGCAACGACTTATCTTGCTCTCGTGTTCCTGAACTTGATTCTTCTGAATTCTCTACACTCTGGCTTCGGCTTTCCTGTCATTCTCTGACTAAATATATCTGTGCTGTTTACTTATCCCCTAATTCTACTGACTATCAAAAATTCTTCGACTATCTTACTTCTACGATGGAACACATTCTATCCATTTCTCCTTTCTCTGAAATCTCCATTCTACGAGATTTCAATGTTCACCACCACCTTTGGCTCTCCTCTCCTTTCACGGATCCACCTGGTGAACAAGCCTACATCTTGTCTATCCTTAATGACCTAGAGCAGCTTGTACAGCACCCTATCCGTATCCCTGACCGCCTTGGAGAGAGCCCCAACATACTTGACCTCTTCCTCACAACTAATCCTTCTGCTTACTCTGTTAATCTTTTCTCTCCCTTGGGCTCCTACGATCACAACCTTATTACCTTAACCTGTCCTATCACTCCAGTACGGCCTGTGGACCCTCTAGGGAAACGTCGTTTGTGGCATTTTGGAGCCGCGGACTGGGAGGCCCTCAGGCAGTACTTCTTTGATTTTCCCGGGAATGATTATTGCTTCCGTGGCTGGGAGCCATCTGAGTGTGCCTTGCGCATTACGGAGGTTATTCTCTTGGGCATGGAAGCATACATTCCTTTCTCATATCCTTTGACTAACGCAAGAAAGCCTTGGTTTAATCACGCTTGTTCTAATGCTGTCCGCAACAAGGAGAGGGCCTACAAAAGGTACCGGAGCCAACCCACTCTTGAATCACATCATCTTTACGTTTCTGCCCGGAATCGTGCTAAGTCTGTTCTTCGCTCTACTAAAAATAATTTCATCCATACTAAATGCTCTCAACTCTCCAACTCGAATTCTTCCCGCTCCTTCTGGCACCTTGCCAAAAATCTTTCTAACAACTTTACCTCATCATCCTTCCCTCCTCTTTTCTACTCTGATGGTTCTGTAGCTATTTCTTCTACTGATAAAGCAGATCTCTTCGCACAGACTTTCTCCTCCAATTCCACCTTAGACGATTCCGGTGCTGTTCCTCCATCTCTTCCCCCCTCTGACTTCCTCATGGCTGACATTAAAATTTCTTCAGTTGATGTATTTTCTGCCATTACTGGCCTCTGTATTAACAAGGCATATGGGCCTGATGGGGTCCCTCCTGTTGTTCTCAAGAACTGTGCTTCTGTGCTTACACCCTGCCTAGGCAAACTCTTTCACCTTTGTCTGTCAACATGTACCTTTCCTTCTTGCTGGATGTTTGCTCTCATTCAGCCAGTCCCAAAGAAGGGTGACCACTCCCAACCCTCCAGCTATCGTCCAATTGCTTTAACGTCCTGTATTTCAAAAGTTTTCGAGTCAATTCTCAATAGAAAAATTTTAAGGCATCTTTCCTATCACAACCTTCTTTCCGATCGTCAGTACGGGTTCCGTCAGGGACGCTCCACTGGCGATCTTCTCACCTACCTTCCAGACTCCTGGTCATCCTCCTGTCGGGACTTTGGCGAAAGCTTTGCCATTGCACCTGACATCTCAAAGGCTTTCGATTGAGTCTGGCATAAATCTTTAATTTCCAAACTGCCCTCCTACGGTTTCTATCCTTCTATCTGTGCCTTCATCGCTAGCTTCCTTTCTGGTCGTTCTATAGCCGCTGTTGTAGACGGTCATCGTTCTTCTCCTAGATCTATCAACAGTGGTGTTCCTCAGGGCTCTGTCCTATCACCTACTCTCTTCCTTTTATTCATCAATGATCTTCTAAGCTGTACATCTAACCCTATCCACTCATACGCTGATGACTCCACCCTTCACCTTGCCATTCGGTTCCCGCAACGCCCATCTCAACAGTTACTTCAACAAACAAGGGATGAGGCTATGGCACACCTAATGTCTGACTTGGCTCGTATCTCTGACTGGGGTAAAAATAATATGGTTGTCTTTAATGCATCTAAGACTCAGTTCTTACACCTATCAACCCGACAAAATCTTCCACAGGTATACCCACTAATGTTTAATAATATTCAGCTTAATCCTGCATCATCCTTGAACATGCTTGGGGTTTCATTTACTCGGGACTTATCTTGGAAAGATCATATTGCATCTCTTGTAAAATCTGCCTCCAAGAGATTGGGTGTGCTTAGTCGACTCCGCTCTTTCTTTACCCCTGCACAATTGTTGACTCTATACAGGGGTTTTATCTGCCCCTGTGTGGAGTACAACTCTCATGTGTGGGGAGGCTCCCCACATACAGCTCTTCTCAATATGGTGCAGTCAAAGGCTTTTCGTCTCATTAACTCTCCTTCTCTTACTGACTCCCTTCAACCTCTGTCTCTTCGCCGCACTGTTGCATCTTTATCTCTTTTCTATCGCTACTTTAAAGGTCACTGCTCCTCTGAACTGTCTGCTTGCATTCCTCCACCTCTATGACGGGCGCGTAGGACCCGTCTGGCAGCAAACTCTCATCCCTTTTCTGTCCAACTCTCTAATGCAAGAGTTAACCGTTACTCCCAGTCTTTCATTTATGCAACAGGTCAGCTCTGGAACTGTCTCCCT
Organism: Coenobita brevimanus; assembly: GCF_032717465.1. Taxonomy (NCBI): domain Eukaryota; kingdom Metazoa; phylum Arthropoda; class Malacostraca; order Decapoda; family Coenobitidae; genus Coenobita; species Coenobita brevimanus. The sequence goes on along the minus strand of NC_136969.1, from coordinate 22,365,581 downwards.
CTGTCTGTATGTCCTGCTGCCTATGATCTCCAGTCTTTCAAACGCAGTGTGTCCAGGCATCTCAAAATGATTGGATCTTGAATTTGGCTCTCTATTGTATTTTGTTTTTCTCTTGGAGAGAACTGTAACTGCGGGCTCATGACCTTTGGTTCCTTCTTCCTCACATAAAAAAAAAAAAATCTTCCTTTACGAGAGGGGTCTTTCAGCACTTAATCTAAATCATGCCATCTGGTGGAGCCAAAAATGATATAAGTCAACATGAACTTTAAGCCAGAGTCTGTCTCTGTGTGTCTGTTTATCTTACTTTGGAGACAATTTCCTTCCGAAGATGGATGTAATTGTCTCTTCAGCAAGAATAAAATTGCACGCATCCTGAATCTCAAATGGCGTGCATTTTCCCTGCGGGAATACTTTATACTCGTATTTATATTGGCTTCCTAAATGCTTTGTTGATATAGAGAATAAAATGTAAACAATGTAAAATCTCTCCCAGATATATGCCTGTCTTTCCGTCACTTTTTGTCTCCCTGTCTATCTCTCTGAAAATGGCTTCTGTTCAGCATCATGGTTCTCTGCTAGTAAGAATTCCAATCAAGCTTCAGTGTTAAGAAGTACTAGTATATTGCAACAGTTTACATTTGAAGCCAATATAAACCACATTCCTTTTTATCCAACAACTGTTTTTTATGGTATTGTGGAGTTGGAGTTTTTTCTTATGTATCGCACACACGGACAGTAAATACTGCTCATGGGTGCCCCTGTCCTACCCCTGAATACCTAGGGAAGACGGGAGGGGGGGATGAAGTGAGCTGCACCAGCCTCAACCCCAACTCCCAACTCTCCGCCATACCCCTACTCAACGCAACACCCACCCATCATTCTTAACTGGCAGTTACATCCCAAGCTGACCTCATACATAAAACTACTACAAAACACAAACATACAATGCTAGAGTATGCGAAGTGTATACTACTTAACTATAAACACGGTGCTGCAAGAAATAAAAGCATATAACATTGACAGCAAAACAAAAACGTTAACAACGGCCATCCCCGGCCTAGCGCTTTGACCACACACACCCACACACACACACACACAGGGAGTCAAAGGAGGCAGACGTCCGACATCGGCGCTCCGTACCGAACCAACACGGCCAGTGGCATTACCCAAATTAGTATCTTTATATGAGTCAAGCTCTGTACCAGGTTAGACTAAATGATTTTTCATTATTAAAAGAAAAAAAAAAAGTTTATACAAGACTTGTTCAAACAGAAAAGAGAACCAAGACGAAAGAATGCGCTGTCAGCTGAGGTTTGTTTAGACTACAGCAGCACGGGGAATGTAAGTACATACTCTGTTCTTTTAGTATTGCAAAATGGATACATACTTTAGTAAAGCAAATTTGGAAAAGAAAAGGGATAAAGGTAGAAAGCAAAATAATGATTTCTATCAAGAACTGGTTGAAGTGGAGACTTACAATAGACTGGTTGAACATGTACACAAACTAGAAATAGCTTTCAAAAATGAAATTGATGAAATAAAGAAGCAGATGCACTTGCAAAAGGAAGAAATAGAAAAACTAGGAAGGGAGGCCAACAAGAAAGACACAACCATCAGTGAACCAACAGTGGAATTGAGTATACTTAGGAAAAAGAAATGAGTGAAATGGCAAGAACAGTAGTCAATCACGAGAGTGTTATGGAAGAGTTCAAAAATGACACAGAGACAATTAGGCAAGTAAGCAGTCTTATAGACCAGAGCAGTGATATTGAGGAGAAGATAAAACAGGTGAATGAAGCTGTGCAAAGCTACAAAAATGATGTGGAAACCACGTATGCTGAAATGGTGAAAGTAAAGAAAGACTTAGAAACAAGGGTGGAGGAAAAAAGCATTAAACAGGAAGTGAAAAGAATAATCAAAAACAATCCAAAGTTAGTCAGAGATTCAGTAGATATAAACAAATCTATAGTAATCACTGGTATAGAAGAGGAAGAAGTAAAAAACAAGATCACAAGAGACAAAATGGAGATGGCAAATGTAATGAGCTTACTGAAAGAAGTATCAGAGGATATCTGTAGTAAAGACATAGAGGAACACAAGAGGTTAGGGAAATACGAGAAAAGCAGGACAAGACCTCTAAAGATGACTTTCCAGAGTGTAAACACTGTGGAAGAGATACTAAAAAATGCAAAGAATCTCATGGAAAAAGAGGAGTTAAAAAAAGTATGGATAAAAAGATGCCTAACACAAGAGGAACTGGAATTACTGAAAGAGAAAAGGGAGGAAGCAAAAAAAAAAAAAAAAATGACGGAAGATCAGAAGAGGAGAAGAAGATTTTTTTTTACAAAGTAATAGGATTGCAGGTACGAAAGAGATGCACAAACAGGATGGAATAAAAAGGAGGAAGGTAGTAAAAACATGTCATGACAAGTATATAAACAAGATGATATAGTTGATGTACTCAAATGTGGATGGAATGGTATCTAAATTACTAGAGATGAATGATTATGTCAGAGAAACTGAACAACAAATAATATGCCTAACTGAAAGAAAATTAACACCAAGGATATCCAATGACATACTAAACTTAGAGGAATACAATATATGGAGAAGAGACAAATTTTAAAAAAGGAGGAGGAATTATAATATGAACTAAGAAAAATCTAAAAGTCAATGAAATAAAACTAGATATACCATCACAAGTAGAACTGATTGCAGTAGAGATCAACACATCTGAAGGGAAAGTAATTGTAGCCAATTTGTACATGATACCCAGATCAAACACATGGGAAAAGAGATGAATAAGAGGACCTGGCAGAGAGTACAATTCAGAGTTTAAGATCATTACTACATAAATAAAATGGAAGAGAAATCGGAAAGAATTATACTAACTGGAGATTTTAATACAAATATAAATTGGAATACTCTAGATATAATTAGCCAAGAACGCTGTTGGGACCAAAAGCTCCTGGATCTCGCGCAAGAGTTTTTCCTAACGCAACATGTGAGGGAAACCACCAGAAAAAGAGGACTCGATGTACCTTCAGTGCTAGATCTAATATTTACTAGGCAAGGAAATGATATTGACAGTTTAATATATCACCCTCCACTCGGCAAAAGCGATCATGTAGTACTAAATTACAACTTCAGGATAGCATATGGCACAGTTAACAGCAATGAAAGTTACAAAAAGAGCCTAAACTATAAAAAGGGAAATTATCAAGACCTAAAGAAATATTTCTTAGAAGTTGACTGGGAAAATGATCTTAGAGGACAAGAGTTAAATGCTGTATATAAAAAATTCTGTGAATTTTATGAAATAGGAGTCCAGAAGTACATCCCACAGCACAAAGAAGCAGATAAGAAAATACAGAAATGGTTCAATACAGAATGTAAAAAATCGAAAGAAAGAAGAGATTTCTTGTGGAATAGATACAGAAGACACAATAGTGAAAGGGCGTATAATAATTACAAACAGGCAAGAAACGATTATACAAGAATAAGGAGGGAAGCCCAAAAACAGTTTGAGGAGGATATAATAAATAAAAGTAGTGATCAACCAAAGCTGTTTTACAGCTACATCAGAAGCAAAATCAAAGTAAAAAAATATAATACAATCCATTACGGACGAGGGAATCACTTATACACAAGAGAAAGATATTTGTGAAGCACTAAATAAGAATTTCCAATTAGTTTTTACAGAAGAAAAAAATTTTGAGGGGGACTATGTAGAATATGCATATCCACACATACTACCAGATATACAAATAGCAGAAAAAGTAATACAGGAGGAGTTAAGTAAATTAGACAGAGGAAAAGCAAAGTGGTCCTGATGAAATTTCATGTTGGGTACTACGAGAATGTGCAAAGGAGTTAAGTAAACCATTATTTCTAATTTTCAAGAAATCCTTCAGTCAAGGTAAACTACCTGATATTTGGAAAAAAGCAAATATTGTCCCCTTATTCAAGAAAGGAAATAGACAAAATCCACTCAACTACCGACCAGTATCACTGACCAGTGTTGTAAGCAAGGTATTAGAAAAGCTTATAAGAAAAGCTTGGGTAAATCATCTAGAAGAACACAGTATGATAACAGAAAGACAGTTTGGTTTCAGAAAAGGGAAATCATGTGTTACTAATCTGTTGAGCTACTATGACAGAGTAACAAACACAATACAGGAAAGAGAAGGATGGGTGGACAGTATCTATTTAGATTTCAAGAAAGCTTTTGACACAGTACCACACCAAAGACTTTTATGGAAACTGTACCATCAAGGAGGAATTCGAGGCAAACTGTTTTGTTCGATGCAAGATTTTCTCATAAAAAGAGAAATGAGAACAGTACTAAGAGGAAGCTACTCATCATGGAAAGAAGTGACTAGTGGAGTACCACAGGGTTCAGTGCTGGCACCAATCATGTTTTTAGTGTATATAAATTATATAAATAGTAACACTGGAAATGAGAGCTATCTGAATATGTTTGCAGATGATGCAAAAATACAAAGAAGAATTACAAACACAGACTCTTGTAAAAAGCTACAAGAAGAATTAAATAAACTTCATGAATGGAGTAATACATGGCAAATGGAATTCAATGTGGACAAGTGTCATGTAATCAAGTTTGGTAAAAGTGGAAAAAGACCTGATTGGGATTATAAGTTAGGAAATAAAACCCTATACACATCAGAAAGAGAGAAGGACCTAGGTTTGATTATCAATAACAGACTATCTCCGGCTAACCACATCAGCGAGAAGGTACGGAACATGTATACACTGCTTGCAAATATGAGAATAGCATTCACATACATAAATGAAGACATGCTAAGAAGGATAATAACATCATTCATTAGACCAACCCTGGAATATGCATCAGTAGTCTGGAGTCCTCATCCCAAAAAACACATAGACAAGATTGAAAAAGTTCAAAGGGCCGCTACAAGATGGATACCAAGCTTAAGGGACCTAAGCTACGAAGAAAGACTAAATAAACTGAATCTACCAACACTACACGAGAGAAGGAAAAGAGATGACATGATAATGCTATATAAGTGCATATCAGGGAAGGAGAAAAAAGACATAAATGATTACTTAACATATGGAGAAGCATCAGCAAGAGGACACTGCAAAAAACTGCATAAGAAGAGAGGTGATAAAGACGTAAGGAAATTCAGTTTCCCAAACAGAGCAATTGATCAATGGAATGCACTACCGAATGAAATAGTGTGTTCCAAAACAATTCACAAATTTAAGGATATGTACGATAAATATGGTTTAAGACACGGGAGAGTACGAGCTTGACTCATTTCTGTAAAGATACAATTAGGTAAGAACAATTAGGTAAGAACACACACACAGCACACATAAACAAACATACACAGCGCTGGTAAGTACGTGGATACAGCAGCGTACCGACTGAGCTATCCAGCCAATCTGGATCAACATAACCATACCCCACACCAAGCCCTCTTGCTCCCATCATTCTCAGACATCACCTTCTAAACCTCGCCCCCACTACATCTTGGAGAGTGGTCAAAACCCTAGGTTCTGATTAAATCCCAGTCATCACTACCAAAACCACAATCACCCCAGCTTGCCACAGACACACATACACTAATTATAAGAAAGGCAACTGGGAGGCCTTTGCAACTGAAACATAACATTTCGAAACACTAAACAGTACACCCATCACAAACATCAACACCGCTGTGCACACTTTCAATACAATTATACAAAATGCAGACAAAAGACACATCCCTAGAGGCAACAGAAAGAGACACAACCCTAACCTCACACCAGATATTCAAGGCCTCATCAGAGAATGGGACGCACTGCGACACTCCCCAACACCCCATACACAAGACACCATACAAGAAATACAAGACCTCTATACTCAAATAAACAATAAATTATCAGAACAACAAGGACTAAACTGGAATAATTATCTCCAAACAGCTGACCACAAAACAAAAACCAGTAAACTCTATAAAACACTAAACAACATCACACTCTCCAACAGCAACACTACACACTCACATGCCGCCATCACAACAACAGACACCATACCTTCAAACAAACAACAAGCAAACACTCTCATCAATCACTTTTCACAAGTCAGCCATCTAAACCACCATCCCGAAGACTGACGCATCATCCAACGTAAGAGACAGTTCCCCACAGACCCAGACTACGCACCTTTCACTTACAACCAGACGAAGCACATCATTAGCAACCTTAAGCACTCATCTGCCTTTGGACCAGACAACATAAGCAACATTCACCTTAAACACCGTGATATATATATATATATATATATATATATATATATATATATATATATATATATATATATATATATATATATATATATATATATATATATGTATATATGTATGTATGTTTGTTTATATGTATATAATTTGTACAAAAGTAGCTGTAACCGAAAAAACAAGACCCTATACAGTAATACCATAGGTTTCAACGTGACACAATACACAGCTGATGGGTTGGCTGCCATCAACCGATGTTAACAAATAACCACCCTACTCATAATACTGGGTTACTGACTCACCCAATGGAGAGTGTGTCTTGAACTGTTACAAACCATGATGGTCATTTACAACACGTGGCAACGTCAACACAATGTTTCATGACCTGACTGTAAAATTCCATATTCTCCGTGAAACAATGATTTGGCCCAGTCATCACCTTGTAATCTATCCCTCCCACTCTAACTCCTTGGTCTACTGAAGTCCACCGCCCCCTACCCCATCACCCCCCTTCTCTACTCCCCAGTTTGACTATTATTGCCCCTTTCCTCACTCACCTCCCTCCTTCTGTCTCCCAGGTCCCCCACCCCCCACCCTGTCGCCTCCTGTGGTATCACTTCATGTCAACGGTGAACTTGTTTCGATTTCAGAGGTCTACCAATATCAGGTTCACGGTAGGGAGGATGGGAGTCATGATAATGTTCTGTTCACTGATGGTAGTGGGGAAGCTGATAATTATGACACGATGAATTAATTTTTGCATGGTTCATGATTAGAAACTAAAACCACTCATGAAATTGGTATCATTCATAATAATTGCCATTATGCAGGGGTGTACTGCGAGACATAGTTAAACACACACACACACACACACACACACACACACACACACACACACTTACCATAATCATGACATGCTATTATCAGGATATTTTCTAGCAGAACAATGCTCAACTATATATTACCACCACTAATGGCGCACAGTGGCAATGATCACCGCGTTCGGTTCGTCCTAGCGACTACGCGAAACCTGATCAAGTTCCATACGTATCAAGTGTTACCAGATGCGGAGATCATTTCATCACCTCGCTAGGGGACGGGGTGTTTCTGTTTGATACGTCCGCAACTGTACCTGCAGAGTATTTACCAGCAATCTGTTACAGAGAAAGGAAAGCTAACCGTTACCTGGAATGGAGAAATAAAATTATACTACAATCTGATATATAATAATGAAGTCACAACACGGTCATACAATACACAAACAAGTTTATTATCTCCTGAAAGTGACAACATATGAAAATGCAATTACTGTATATCTTGCCTGTAAAGAAATGGGAGAGATATTCCACTGTAAAATATAGTGCAAGTAGAAAGGAGAAAAAAAATGTTGGGCAATAACAGCAAGACTTGCCTGCTGACGCAAATGTAAACAAGAGCTGACGTAATCCCTTGTTTTGCTAATTTATCGTTTACAGTGATAAAATAATGGATCGCTGGCATAGTAGAGAGTCCAATCGTAATCCATTAATTCTTGAATTGTTTCCGAGACCCAAAAAATAAATATACAAAGCGCAAATTCCTATGGTTTTCCTAGGACAGTGGTTCTCAACTGGTGGTCCATGGTGACTTTTTGGGTGGTCCACGGGACGTTCACTATATTTGGTAATAAACTGGAGATTGGTGCATATATTTTTAAATTTATTGAAAATTCAGTACGAAAAATTTTATCAAAATAAATAATTGGCCATTCATTTTATTGTATTATTCCTATTGATTATTCCAGTATGATTGGTACTCACCCAAATCTGTGAACACATGCAGTCAGATGTCTTCCGCCATTTGGATCAACTTCCATGTGTGAGAGCAGATACTCATGCTTGTTGCACATTTAGTCCAAACAGAGGAATCGGCTTGCAGTGGAAAGCGATATTCATTGTGCATTATCAAGTACCACTCCTAACATTGAGAAGCTTGTCAGTGAGAAGAGAATCCAAAAGTCTGGTTGCAAAAAAAAAAAAAAATGTTGGTTGTATACTCCTACATAATTTCAAAATTCTGTTTGTTAGAAATAAATTTCACAGCGAAATGTTAGAGAATTATTCATGTATTATCTGGAAATTATGTTTGGAAGAAATATATTTCAGACCAAAATGTCAGCTGGCTACTATTTTATATTATTTCTCGAAATTCTGTTTCTAAGAATTTATTTCTAACCAAAATGTTTGTTGTCAATGCTTTATTTATCATTACCCAAAAATGAAATGGTCCACGTTATTTTTTTAATTGGGCTGGTGATCCATGGCCCGAAACGAGTTGAGAATCACTGTCCTAGGGTAACTCGTCAGGCCCTCTGGCGGGAGACGGCTGAAGTAACTGCATATCAGGGACAAAGAGATGGGCGCCAAGGTAAAACAAAACTATTTACCCTCTCAGGCGCTGGTGGTTTAAGTCGTTAGATTGTTTAACAACCTGTAAAGCGCACCATGACACGAATCGGGTAAAAAAAATATATATACTGTATATATATGACACATCGGCGGGAATCTTGTCTCCTCCTTTGTTTGATACGATGTGCATCATGGTGCATTGTACAGGATGGTATTTAATGACTCGATTGGAGTCCGTGCATTTATATGATATATATATATTTTTTTTGTTTTACCTTAGAGCGGTGCAGATCGCCGTCCAAAGCATTATACGCTCGGTCACAGAGATTCTCAGAAATAAACTTGAGTCTCTTATTCAATACCGTCTATCAAACATAGCTAATCAAACACTCATCTACCAACAACACTCACAGACGTTGAACAGATCTTATTAACACTTCACAAACTACACTTAGCGACCAATCAGCCAGATCACTCACCCAAACTCAGGACTGAGAGGGAGGGGCCAGAGAGATAAGGAAAGGTGGGTGGGGGGACGAGTGATGGTGCGAGGGTGGAGTGAGGGTGGGGGTTAGGGAGGGGAGGGAGGGTTGGTAGGGGTGGGGTGAGGGAGGGGAGGGAGGGTTGGTAGGGGAGGGAGACTGAAATGCGAAGTGGTGGTCACAAAAGTTGTCCATTTTCTTTTATTCAGGGCATGATATAAAGGAGTTAATATTTGGTAGATAATGCTGCATTACGCCTTGTATAGCGGCGTCAGATAACAAACTTTAGATAGGTGGTAATATCAAGGGCCGGCTCGTGAGAGAAATATACTGACGTGACAGATCAAACAGTGTGGAGCCACATACTTGCTTATATCCATATATTTTGACTTCGGGCGCAGAATGGAATGTGGATGGCTTTGACTTCTGTAACGTTTATATAAGGAACGTCCTGCCATTACATGGATTTAAATTTTGAAAGTAAATATCGTATGCAACCTTTGACACGGCTGTGTCCACAGTAAATAATGACCATCCTCTCGCTATATACTGTACTCCCTCTATAAAGTCACCATCATGTAAACTATTTTTTGGCACCTTTATATCAAAAGGCTAATTAAAATAATTGTGCAGAAAAGGTAAATTAATTTGATGTCTGTGCACAGGGTGGCTATAATAACGATATTTCTCAAAATCTGTTAGAAGGAAAATTAAACAAAATCCTACCCAAACTCCCAAAATATATGTATCAGTGTTTACCGACACTGTTCAAATAAAAGCAACCAGGAAAGCCTTTGTAAGTAGTTCATTTGGCTCCTGGCTCAGTAACCTCTTGCAGTCTTCGCTGCACCGAGGAAACAATGTCGTTGATGATTTGTTGATTTCGTCTGAACAGCTCCCATTCGTCCTTGGTGCCCTGGAGGAGACGGGACCGTGTTTCTCGTTCTCTGACTCCTACGCGCTGACAATCTGGGCCCACACGGTCTCGATGGCTGTGCCCTAATGATTGATTGGTCACGTCAGTATATTTCTCTCAAGAGTCAGCCTTTGATATCACCACCTATCTAAAGCTTGTTATCTGACGCCGCTATACAAGGTGTAATGCAGCATTATCTACCGAATATTAACTCCTTTACAACATGCCCTGAATGAAATAAAAGAGACAAACAAAATATCTGACCACCACTTCGCATTTCATTTTCCCTCCCCTACCTACCACCCCTTCCCTCCCTCACACCTCTCCCGCACCATCACTCGTCCCCCCACTCACCTTCCCTTCTCTCTCTGGCCCCTCCCTCTCAGCGCCTCTTACTCCAGTGTGACTTGCCGCCATTAAGGAGCCAGCCTGAGGCCCGGGTACCGAAGGATAGGTGATTATTTATGTCCACCACTGTACATGAGACCTACATACTTTCATGGGAGACTAACTTATCAACATTATCAGGCTTGGTCACTAATACACGGTTCACTCTTTCAAGGGTAGATGCCTATAACTTTATTTACTTTTGGAATTATATCTAAAACTGAAGAATTTAATAGAGGATTGATGCAAAACTATGTCGAAATCACGCCTAGGCTGAATGAACTTATTTGGCAGCATAAAAAAATATTGGAAAAATACCATTTATTTGTTATGGGCTTCCCAGTTCGAATGGTTGTTGGCGGTGAGTCAATGAAGAGAGTCAAGAAAGAATTGAAACCATACTTAAAATACCATAGTCACATCTGGTTGAGACTGCACACTTCACTGGACTCGGGTAGCATTTGTTGTACATGCACTTCCCAGTTCGTGTCCAGATGGTTGTTGGTGGTGAAGCATTGTCCTGCCCATCTTCCTCCACCCACGATCACCAACATCACGACCATCCACCTGCACAGGGTGAGTCTGACACTCTGTCCATACACAATCTGGTCCCACCGTATCTCTCTCATCTTTGCAGGCATCACCTGAGATAAACAGGGTTCAAAGAACATCACATGCATTATAAACTAGAGCCCCATCTAAATCCTATATTGTCCCATCGTTTCTCATCTTTAAGAGTACTTGGTCGGAAAAAATATTGCCATCTCTTGCTGATATTATTCAACTGAGGACGGACTTTCTAGGACGCCCAGTACCCTCTCAATCCCTAATCCTCAACCTTGTCTCACCGTCTGCGACTTATCTTAGTCAGGGTTGGTAAAATAATGGATGAGAGGATACCATTTTTATTAAAATATTAAATGGCCTCCGTTCTAAAGCTTGCCCAACCACATCTGTCTCATATTCATGAGGTCTGACAGGAAGAAGGTTTAGCATTAATGTCAATGCATTACTTGTAGATATGAGTTACCTGAGAGGAGTATGTTGAGAAATGAAAGGAGCAGACAGACTAATAAGGAAATAAATGAGCGTTGTGGTGCCGAAGTGCATATCAGGGAAAGCTTTAGGAAAAATGCTATGAGATGGTTTGGCCATGTGGAGAGGATGGAGGGGAGGAAGGGGGGAGGCGGAGAGGGGACAAGGAGGGGGAGACCACGGATGAAATTGAGGGATGGGATGGAGAAGTGAGGGGATGTGCGAGCTGGTAGGAGGGCAGCCTGATGGTAGATGAGAGGGTAAAATGGACGCAATTTGTTCGTGGCTACTCGTTACGGGATTAAGGCGTCTTGTTATAGTTTTATAGGTTGCTACCTTATGGTAATAAAAATGAACGTTTACGTTTTTTTTAAGTCACAGGTTTATCCCACGACACGCAATACTAGTTGTATTAGTAGTAGCAGTATAATTAGAAGTAGTTGTAGTAGCAGTCGAGTAGTAGTTGTTGTTGTTATAGTTGATGGACCTCCAAGTTCATCTAAACCATGAATCTGGCCGACTATAGGCTGCAACTACACTTCCACAGTCCACCTTCCCATTTTGAGGGATAGGGAGAAAACTGAAAGATATCTGTTTTACCAGGACGAGGACCCGACTGTTTACGTAAGTGCCAGCATGTGCAGGCATCCCTCCAGCCCTCTCCAACCCCACAAGCAATAGTCAGCGTTACATACAGGTCTCCTGTTTATTGCCGTGTGACAGGGACAAGGGAGAAACAAACTTTGGCCAGGAGTCGGCCTGGCCCCATAATCGAACTCGAGTCCTTGTAGTTGCGGACTGGAAGTGCTGCCTCTCCATTCCATAGTATCTTTTCATCTGACGGAATGGGGCCAGTTCCACATCTTGAACTCTAAGTCGTGGTTGCAGGACTCTTCATTACAAGGTTGAAATGGATCTTTCTGGTTACTAGTCCAATCAACCCTCCAATCTGACCACACCTGGTCATCAGTTAAGGTAAAAGGGATTAGGGTTCTTTGGTTCGACCAAGCGCTCTCTAGTGAGATTCCTAGATGAACCATCCCAAATATACCATCTATTACTATAACATGATTTTTTTTCGCCTTAGGACTGGCCTCTAGTAATGAAGGAGTTAATGAAGGCTGTATCTGATCATTCCAGTCCGAAAACTCCCATTAGTATGAGAAAAGTCGTTTGTAAAAAAAAGAAAAACAGCGAAAAACAAAAAACTTGGATTGATAACAAAAAAATATATATTTCCAAAGGTAACAGCAGACCCCAAGTGCTTGGCGATGATTTCGGAAGTATCCATTCATCCATCATCCAGTTCTACATTGCCCCATGAGGAACGTAGGAGCCCGGGGCTAGGCAGGTGATCCCGACATTTAAGATGAGAGTGACCAGCCTCACTCATCCCTGAGTGGCATTATATGAGCCATCAACCCTAACCATCCCTTGGATATAAACCTTTACCGGCTCTATCCGATTGGAGCGTAATAATTACCCACTAAACCACCAGGCGCCAAAATTTGGTTATATGGTTACCACCCAGCGTAGTAAATGGTTTCCTGGTGTACAGGAAACCATTTGGTTTGTCACTCAATGTAAAGTCACCCACAGGCAGAAGGAAGAGGAAAGAATGAAGGAAAGAGAGAAGGGGGAGTGTAACGTTACCCGTAGGCAGAAGGACATGGGAAGAATGAAGGAAAGGAAGACAGAAGAGGATGGAAGGAAAGAAGGATGGAGGACAGGAAGGGGCAGACACCCGAGAGCAGAACTACATCAAGTGAGTGGATGGTGAGCGCCCCCACCTACCACAGATTTCGGAAGTAATTGGGTGGAAATAAAACAGAACTGGCCTCTTTATATCATTGCTAACTGAACTTCATGATGTGGGATGTGGGATGCAGGCAGATCCTTCAACAAGTACAGAAGAATTGAATAGCTTTAGGACCATATGGGGACTCGGCGATGTGAGATGCAAACAGATCCTTCAACAAGTACAGAAGTACTGAATAGATGCAGGACATCATGGTGCTTCGCTAAAGCGAATGATCGTATGGGGCTCCGCTAGAAGGATACACGGTGCATGTGAAAATCCTTAGGGACCCTCAGTGAACCGCCACACAGGGATTTGCTAGAGTGAAGCACTTTTTCCTATGAAAAGCTTTGCGATGTAACTGACTGACAGGGCCACTCATATATATGCTCCCACACATAAAAATTCGCGTTTATTTTTCTCTCGCCCTTTAGGTTTTAGACTTTTTTTTTAGCGCGAGAATATCATATACAGCTTATTCTCCATATAACCACGATTATTTTCATCTGAGGAGAGACTTTTCGAACTGGGAAGGTTACTTCTATCATATCGTTTCTGGACTTCTTTGCTATAGTCGGTTTGTTTCGTCTGATGAAACTGGGCGACTCACACATGAAATAAAATGAGCCACAATCCTGAGGTAAGAATGAGTAGCCTTGGTTACTAAGTCAGATCAACTGTCCATTCTGACTACATTTGGCCATCAGCCTAGTAGACAGGAGTCACGGGATGTTTGTCAAATGAAAAGAAACCAGCTATACTCATGTACTCTCGTCAGCTGGATGAAATAGTGTGGATGCAACAAGAATATAAATAAGTAAACCGATACTGGGGTGATGTTGTTAAGCAGCCGACACCTAATGAATTTTCTCGACACCTTGAAACTTGTAACTTGTTTAATAGACCTATTCTTGTAATTTCCTGACAATGTACAGGATGTTCCATATACAGGGCGCCAATAGAACCCATCTAGTATTACCTTATGTGTTGCAGAGAGGGTTCATTCTGCTGGTATAGGCGTGGGTATGGTAGTGGGAGTGCGAAATTAATAAATGATGAAGGATAAACATCGCTAACAGTGACTGAGCCGTTCCCGTAACACACTAGAAATCGCCCAACAGCGTGGAACTGGAATGTCATACATGGACCACCCTGTATGTTCGGCCTTGGGATAATCTCATGCATTGAACTAGTGATGACTATATCCACATCTCTTGCACGAATAATCTCCCCTACGCCAAATAGGGTCGTCTGGTAATAGCAAAAACAAGGTGAAAAATACTTCATCGGATTGAAAAGTATCGCAAATAATTCTTAACCTAATGATGTCCCAAGCCTTCAACCCCATGATATCTTTCTCAAGGTCCTTTCGCCTTTATTTGTCCCAGATATACGTCCACGAAGCCCACTAGGAGTTAAATTCGTTGTTACTGCTCGGCGTCCTTACCATAGCACTTCTTCGTGACTAGCATCATATCTCAGTGTTAATCTATTGTGGCGGATGGAAGGGTGCAAGGAATAAATGTGTTGGGAGAGTTGAATGATTCTTTGATCACGAAGGAGGAAGTGGAGAAGGCAGTAAAGGAGATGAAAGCAGGGAAAGCTGCAGGTATGGATGGGTGTGCTGTGGAATGCCTGAAGGGTGGTGGAGTGACTATTGTTGACTGGTTAGTAAGATTGTTGAATGTGTGCTTTGAGAAAGGTATGGTGCCAATTGACTGGGCAAGTGCTTGTGTGGTCCCGTTGTATAAAGGCAAGGGTGATAAGTATGAATGTACTAGCTTTAGGGGTATAAGTCTGTTGAGTGTTGTAGGTAAGGTGTATGGTAGAGTGTTAATTATGAGAGTTAGAGAGGGTACAGAGGGAGAAATTAGTGATGAGCAGTGTGGCTTTAGGAGAGGGAGGGGATGCGTTGATCAGGTGTTTGCTGTGAGACAAGTGTGTGAAAAGTATTTAGCGAAAGGCAAGGATGTGTTTTGGGCATTTATGGATTTAGAGAAAGCGTATGATAGAATTGATAGGGAGGCTTTGTGGACTGTTTTAAGATTGTATGGACTTGATGGTAGGTTACTAAAAGGGGTGAAAAGTTTTTATGTAAATAGTAGAGCGTGTGTAAGAGTGGGAAATGCTGTGAGTGATTGGTTTCCCGTGAGAGTGGGGCTGCGACAGGGATGTGTGATGTCGCCTTGGTTGTTTAATATTTACATGGATGGTGTTGTAAGGGAGGTGAATGCAAGAGTTTTAGGTGGTCTGAGTCTGGTAAATGTTGATGGAGGAGAGTGGAATCTGAAGCAGCTGCTGTTTGCAGATGATACTGCACTGGTGACTGATTCAGAGGAGAGATTGAGAGAGTTGGTAGAGGAGTTTGGAAGGGTGTGTGAAAGGAGGAAATTGAAAGTAAATGAGAATAAGAGTAAAGTGATGAAGTGTACGAGGTTGATAGATGGTAGGGGGATGAATATAGTTTTGAATGGTGAGTTGCTTGAGGAGGTAGATTGTTTTAAATATCTAGGGTCACATGTTGCTGTGGATGGAAGAATAGATGCAGAAGTGAAGTTTAGAATAAATGAAGTAGGAAAGGTGCTGGGAGGAATGAAAAAAGTGTTTAAATGTCGTTCGCTTAGAATGGATGTAAAGAGAAGGCTGTATGAGGGTGTTGTGGTACCGACTGCATTATATGGGTCTGAAACATGGAATATGGGTGTAGCAGAGAGGAAAAGTTTGAATGTAATGGAGATGAGATGTCTGAGGAGTATGTGTGGAGTGACGCGTATGGATCGGGTGCGAAATGATGAAGTGCGAAGGAGAACTGGAGTTGTTCGGGAGATGGCTGGTAGAGTTGAGCAGAGGGTGTTGCAATGGTTTGGGCATGTGGAGAGAATGGATAATGAGCGATTGGTGAAAAAGATAACTAGATCTGATGTGAGAGGTGTAAGGCTGAGAGGAAGACCACGAATAGGATGGATGGACAGTGTGAAGAGAGCGCTGGATGCGAGAGGGATGTCTGTTGAGCAAGGAAGAGTGGCTGTGCGTGACAGAAATAAATGGAGAGAAATTGTGAATGAATAAGTGATGACGCAGCCCTGAGGGGATATTCTCCCGCATTTGGTCTGATCAGCTAGTCAGGTCAGGTGCGGGTAAGGGGATGGGTCTGTTATGATG
>NC_136969.1:22272032-22349048 GCF_032717465.1 Coenobita brevimanus | reverse complement strand
TCACCACTGGTAGGGATGGTTCGGACGATTTAGTCTCTTGTGTCTCGCTAACTATAGCTTCAAGCTGAAAAGAGCTAAGAATTTCGTATTATCTGCCTTCATAGCCAAATGATGTGGCAATATTTTAACATAAACCAGATTACTCTCCTGCTTAAATCTGAATTTTCATTTTTATTATTATTTTTTTTCTAATCTGAACATTCACCGCCCTCCCCTACTCCTTTGTGTGTTTCTAGCTGCTTGGTTTGCAGCTTCATCTGTCCATTCATTACCTGGTATCCCTACATGACTGGATGCCCTCCACCCAAACAAGAGGGTGAAAATTTTTTGAAGACGAGGTATAGAAGACTCTGAAACCCAGACAGACAAAGTAGGACCTAAATCCCACTTCTCCTAGCAGCTACAGGGCATCACTCCACTGCATGCCCTAGGGAAGACTCATGATTGAGGCTCTGCCAAACCTTCAGCAGGTTAAAAGTGTGTAGAGGGACGGATGAGGGAAAAAGAGAAGAGTTTCAGGAAAACAGTGAAGCTGCTGAATCTGCTAAAGGGACTGTAGATCAGCTGTTTCTATCAAATGAAAAACGGTGGCTCCTTCCAGAGGAACGTGCCTGTGGACAAAGGAAGGCCTTCAACAGGAATGTAACATTCTTGGAGATCGGTAGCAATTGATTTGAGGTGATATCAGTGTTTCCTTCAGGAAAAAGGAGCGTCTAGGAGTGGGATGCCTTTCTCCTATAGAAGTAGTGCCTCCTGCAAGTGGAAACAAAGAACTTATCTATAGGGTCTTTAGGGAAAGGAGTTCCTGATGACTGGTGGTGGTGTGAGGGGCATGAAGGCTTCAGCTGTGGTAGAGGAAGAAAGAACAAATATCAGTCTTACACCAGTTACTGAGGGAGGCGAGATGAGTCTGGAGCTGGGGCAGTGCAGAGGAGATATCGTGTCACCACAAGAGCTCGACTGAGCGTTGTTGTTGAGAGCTGGTGGAGGTATACACTCTCTGATTTCTTCTCGTTGTACATATAATGAAAATATTAACTGTATTTACGTTAGAATATGTCATTGGCAAGTGACAGCGTGCAACATCACGAGAGTAGGTCTAGGAACACCGAACTGTTTACAGAGCTATCCATCTCATATGCATTTAACCCCAATGCTGTGATGATTTTCCGGAAGGTGTGTCTGTGTGGCTGCATTTGTCCTTCAAGAAGATAGAGTGAATTTTCATATTTTTCGTGCTTGACTATGCCTGCCTTATTCTTGAGTATGCTTGTTGAGTGGACACGTGGATCCCTCCCAGGCTGCAGGAGGTATTGCACCAATCTGTCTGCCATTGGCCACCACTGATTAAGGAAAGTGCCCTGTTTCTCTCAAATACTCTCATTCCACCATCACCCAACCGGGCGGGAAGCACGCCCAGCCATCTAACTGTCGCCAAAATTTGTCTAGTGATAATTCTCACAACATTGCCAAAGGGGTGGAGGTGGACGTGTGAAGAGAATTATTATAACTAGAGCACATGACTGCCTTCCTGTACTTTATTCTTCTTTTCCCTGCCCTACCCTACCCTGTCTTTCCCTGCTATGCCTTTTCTTTCCCTACCCCACCCCATCTCCCTTGTCCTGCCCTGCATACTGTTCTTTTTGTTTATGCAGGGTAGAAGGAACCAAAGGAAAGGAACCCGAATTTTGTTCCCTCCAAGAAATAACAAAGACAAGATAAAATAGAGCCAGATTCAAGATCCGTTCATTTCGTGATGCATGGACACATTGTGTTTGAGAGACGAGATCATAGGTAGCTGGAAATACAGACACAGAGAGACAGTTCTAGAGCTGACCTGTTGCATACATGAAGGACTGGGAGTAACGGTTATCTCATGCATTAGAGAGGTGGACAGAAAAGGGATGAGAGTTTGTTAATAGACTAGTGCTACACACCCACCGTAGTGGTGGAGGGATGCAAGCAGACAGTGCAGAGAAGTAGTAACCAATGAAGTAGCGACAGAAAACAGATAAAGATGCAACAGCACGGTGAACAGAATGAGGTTGGTAGGAAGCCAGTAAGAGGAGAGTTAATAAGAAGAAAAGCCTTTGACTCCACCTTGTTGAGAAGAGCTCTACGTGGAGAGCCTCCTCACACGAGAGTTGTACTCTGAACAGGGGCGAATAAAACCTGTGTATAAAGTCAACAACTAAACAGTTGTAAAGAAGGCACGGAATCATTTTAGCACACCAAATCTCTTGGAAGCAGATTTTACAAGAAAGGTAATATGTTCTTATCAAAATAAATCCCGAGAGAATGAAACCCATAGTATGTTAAAAGATGATGCATAGTTGAGCTGGATACTGTTAAAAATTAGAGAGTATTCATGTGGATGATTTTGTCGGGATGATAGATCAAGAACTGAGTTTTTGATACATTAAAAACGATATTATTTTTACCCCAATCAGAGGAAAGAGCCAAATCAGACATCAGATGTGCCATAGCTTCATCCCTTGTTTGTTTAAGTAACTACTGAGATGGACGCTGCAGGGAAAGAATGGAAAGGTGAAGGGTGGTGTCATCAGCGTATGAGTGGATAGGGTTTGATGTACAGCTTAGATCATTGATGAATAAAAGGGAGAGAGCTGGTAATAGGACAGAGCCCTGAAGAACACCACTATTTATATCTCTAGGAGAAGAACTGTGGCCGTCTAAAACAGCAGCTATAGAACGACCAGAAAAGTAGCTAGAGATGAAGGCGCAGATAGAAGGATAGAAACCGTAAGAGGGCAGTTTGGAAATTACAGATTTATGTCAGACTCAGTTGAAGGCCATAGTCCCGAAAGGAGGATGACCAGGAGTTTGAAAGGTAGATGAGAAGATCACTGGTGGAGCGTCAATGGCAGAACCCATACAGGTCATCACAAAGAAGGTTGTGATAGGGATGATGCTTTTTTTTTTCTTTTTCATTTTTTTAAGAATAGACTCGAAAACTTCTGAAACACAGGATGTTAAAGCAATACGGCGATAGTTAGAGGGTTGGGGATGGTCACCCTTCTTTGGGACAGGCAAGAAGGAAAGGTACAAGTTGACAAACAAAGTCAAAAGCGTTTACTAGGTAGGGTGTAAGCACAGAAGCACAGGTCTTGAGGACAACAGGAGGAACCTCATCAGATCCATTTGCCTTGTTAATACTGAGGTCAGTGATGGCAGAAAATACATCAATTCATGAAATTTTAATGTCAGCCATGAGGAAGTCAGAGGGTGGAAGTGTTGGAGGAACAGCACAGGAATTATCTAAGCTGGAATTAGAGGAGAAAGTCTGAGCAAAGAGATCTGCTTTAACAGAAGAAGAAATAGCTACAGAGCCATCACAGTGGAAAAGAGGTGGGAAGAATGATAAGATAAGGTTGTTATAAAGGTTTTTGGCAAGGTGCCAGAAGGAGTGGGAAGAATTCGAGTTGTAGAGTTCAGAGGATTTACTATGAATGAATTTATATTCAGCAGAACGAAGAGCAGAATAAGCATGATTCCGGGCAAAAACATAAAAGAGATGAGACTCAAGAGTAGGTTGGCTTTGGTACCTGTTGTAGGCCTTTTTGTTGTGGACAACATTAGACCAAGCATGAGCAAACATATATATATATATATTTTTGCATTAGTCAAAGGAAATGGCATGCTCGAGAGAATAACCTCAAAAATGTGCAAGACACACTCAAATGGCTGTCGGACATGAAAGCAATAATCATTCCAGGGAAAATCAGAGAAGTACTACCTGAGGGCTCCCACTCAGCAGCTCCAAAGTGCAACATTTGGAGGGTTCACAGGCCTTGCTGGAAAGATAGGACAGGTTAAGGTGATCAGGTTGTGATCAGAGGAGCCCAGCAGAGAGGAGAGATTAACCGTCTAAGCAGAAGGATTAGTAGTAAGGAAGAGGTCAAGAATGTTAGAACTCTCTCCAAGGCGGTCAGGGATACAGGATAAGGAGCTGTACAAGCTGCTCTAGGTGATTATGAGTAGAAAGAATGTAGGCTTGTTCGTCAGGTACATGAGTGAAAGGAGAGAAGAGGCAAAGGAGGTTGTGAACGTTGAAATCTCCTAGAATTAAGATTTCAGAGAAAGGAGAAAATGAAAGGATGTGTTGCATCTTAGTAGTAAGATAGTCGAAGAATTTTTCATAGTCAGTAGAATTAGGATATAAGTAAACAGCACATATATATCAGAGAATGAGAGGAAAGGCGAAGCCAGAGAGTAGAGAACTCAGAAGTTTCAAGTTCAGGAACACGAGAGCAAGATATGTTGCTGAGTACATATACACAATAACCACGTTTGGATCTGAACTGAATATTGAGAAAGTAGGAGGATACAGAGAAGGGTTTGCTATCAGTTGCCTCAGACCGCTGAGTCTTAGTTGAGAAGAGAAGTTGAGGTTTGGAGGAGGAGAGGTGGTGGTCAAGAGTGAGAAAGGTAGAGGAAAGGCAGGAATGTTGCAGAAATGAAGAACTGTGTCAGACTGTGGTTCCAGGCATCTCGTTGGGTCATCACCAGGAGAGGGGCGGATGGAGGGGGCTTTGATGGTTTCCACCCTTCCCCCCCCGGGACTCCGAGGCTTGGTTAGTACATACTCTACCACCACGGTGTATCTCCCTACTCTTTCCAGTTGTTCCTTACCCAATCCGTCCTTTCTTTACCCTACCCTGTATCTCCCTTCCCTACACCGCCGTTTCTTTACCTACCCTGACTTTCTCTATCCTACCCCCATCTCCAGACTCTACTCTGTCCTTCCGTACCCTGTAGGTCCCTACTCTATCCTGTTTTTCCCTACCCTACACTGCCTTTCCTTAATCTACCTTGAATCTCCCTTCTCTACCCTGCCTTTCCGTACCCTACCCTACGCTGCATCTCTCTACTGTACCCTGCATCTCCCTACTCTACCCTGCCTTTCCCTACCCTATCCTACCCTGCATATCCCTACTTTTTCTGTTTTTCCCTACCCTTCCCTGCATCTCCCTTCTTTCCCTGTCTTTCCACACCCTACTTTGCATCTCCCTACTCTACCTATCTTTCTCTACCCTACCCCGTTTTTCTTTACGCTACCCTGCATCTCCCATCTCAACATTGCCTTTTCCTACCCAACCCTGCCATTCCCTTCCATGATTTTCTCTACCCTACCCCACATCTCCTGATTCTACCCTGCCTTTCCCTACTCTGTCCTACCCTGCATCTCCCTACCCTACCCTCTTCTTCCCTACCTTGCATGTTCCTACTCTACCCTGTTTTTCCCTAACGTACACTGCTCTTTCTTACCATACTCTGCATCTCCCTCCTCTACCCTGTCTTTCCCTACCCTAACCTACCCTGCATCTCCCTTTTGTGTCCTGTTTTCTCTACCCTACCCTGCATCCCCCTACTCAATCCTACCGTACACTACCCTACTGCCCTTCCTTAACCTACCCCGCATCTCCCTACTCTACCCTGCCTTTCCTTACCCTACCCTACCCTACCCTACCCTGCATCTCCCTACTCTACCTTGCCTTTCTCTACCTTTCCCTGCCTTTCCCTAATCAACCCTGCTCTTCCCTACCCTGCCTGCCTTACAATAGCCTCCCCTGCCTTTTCCCGTCCAACCCTGACTTTTTCTACCCTACTCTTCCTTTCCCTACCCTATCTTGCCTTTTACTACTCTACCCTTCTCTTCACAGCACTACCCTGCATCTCCCTACCCTACCCTACCTTACTATTCCCTACATTACCCTGGTTTTTCCTGCCATGATTTGACTTTTCCTACCCGGCTCCACATCTCATTACGCTACCCTTCACCTATTGCCGCAACCCAGCCTTTTCTACCCTACCGTGCATTTCCCGATCCTACCTTCCCTTCCATACCATGCTTTGCCTTTTCCTAACTGCATCTCCTTACCGCCTAGTACACCCTTCCTTTCCCTACCTTACTCTAGATCTCCCTACTATATCCTGCATTTCCTCACCTTACCCTACCTTTCTCTGCCATGCTTTACCTTTCCCTCCCCTGCCATGGCCTTCCCTGCCATACCTTGAATTTTCCCTCCCTACTGAGATTTTTCTCACACAGAGGACACGGGCACCTTCAGAATATTATGTAAATATGTGTGTAGACTCTGCTGGAGGCAGTAGCAAGTGCCAGCAGTACACTACAGGGTAGCTAAAGTGGCACTTGCTACAGAGCTATTTTGGTTTGCTATAGTTGTGCGACAAAAGATATGTACTGACAGAAAATGAACATGTTCTACGTTCATAAATGGTCGTAGAAAAGTAAATAAATGATTACTTTCGTATTGTCAGTACTACTTTTTCCCCTGTGTGGTATCTCTGCACAAGTATGCTACTTCAGATTGTTGGAAGTGACATTGTAGTACTAAATGATAACAGTCAGTGATGTGCTGGTGAGAAAATGCAAAGTATAAAAGGAAACACATATGTTGTCACCTCGATTACAAATATGATCACACGGGATGTTTAGCTGTAGATGTAACAATGCCATGTCTCACCTTTCCTTACTCCACCCTGCCTTCCCCTGCCATGCCTTGCCGTTCTCTGCCCTATCCTGCAGATAATAACCTTGGGGATGCCGAACTAGTATTAAACATTGGAAAAATAAGCACACGATGTTTTATTACCTCGATTACAAATGTGCTTACGTGGCATGATTAACGGTAAATGTAGCCCTGACATGCCTTGCTTTTGCTACCATGCTTTTCCTTTCCTTATTTTTTCCCTATCTTTCCTGGCCATGCTTTGCTTCTCTCTTCCCTCCCAAACTCTGTCTACCCTACATTGTCATTCATTGCACTACCCTACCTTTCCCTATTCTTTCCTGACCCACTACTATTTCCTGCCTCTCCCCGCCCTGCCTTCCCTTATCCTACTGTCATGCCTTTCTCTACGCTGTCCATATTTTACCTACCCTGTCTTTCCCTGCCATGCTTTGCCCTTCCCCTAATATGAGAAAAAATATAAATTAGTGTAACAGTTATTAAGTAGACAATAGTGTGGGACATTCCGGTGCATTACAAACTATAAGGTGAAAATGGCACTCACTACGAAGTTATTGTGGATTGTTATACTCGTAAATATAAGAAAAAAGACAAACACTGGCAGAAAGAGAAGGAATTTAACTCCTAAGTGCATAAGTACTAATAAATGGTAGTAAAGTAAGTAAATAAGTGACTGATTTATGGGGAAAATAAAATGCTATACATCTTCCCTCGCATGGTAACTCCATATCATTAAGTTGCTTCCATGCCTTACATGTGACCATGTGGCAAAAAGCTACAACAATGCGTGATATACTGAGTGAAAAAGTCAGTACCTATATGAATACAATCTTGTCACCTCAACTGCGACTACGTTCACATAGCACGTCTATTGCTTAGTGTTGTGCCTGTGATTTTGCTCTTAAAAGCCACATCCATAGCAATAGTCCTGTGTAATAAGCGTCTTTATCACTGAAAATCAGTGAATAACTTGTGTTTCTTTTGTGTATGTGTATGTTATCAAGCATGGAAGTAACCTCCCAAACTTCCCTCAAGTAGTGTGGCGACCACTTGCAATGCTGCCTTGCGCTTGTCTGGGCAACTTGCCCTCGCCGATCGCAAAAAATACGTTCTCTTCCTCCATCCTTGGGCCACCTACGGACCGCCACTTTGTTTCATAGGTTAGTGGAAATAATGAGCTTTGGCTGACTAAAATTTTTAAAAGTTATTTTTTAGGTATAAGTGGTTCAAAACAGCTAGTGGAAACATCCTATTATTCCCATATTTGTT
Organism: Coenobita brevimanus; assembly: GCF_032717465.1. Taxonomy (NCBI): domain Eukaryota; kingdom Metazoa; phylum Arthropoda; class Malacostraca; order Decapoda; family Coenobitidae; genus Coenobita; species Coenobita brevimanus. Next base: position 22,341,264 of record NC_136969.1, on the reverse strand, counting down.
GCCCCATGGACGTGAGTTATAACAATGCCTCTGCAGCCCAAAGTGGAATCTGGTTGTGGATGGAGTGTAAACACACATATTATTGACTTAGTAGCCTATACCCTTACATTGCCCGAAAATTTCAACCCTTTTCATCACTATGGCAGCAACACTATGCCTCTAGCTGACAACCTTTCCACTATATTTCTTCAGGCGTTGCATCCCAGTCTCTTATCACACAGTTCAGCATTCCTTCTGGAAATGTCAAATTTAGAACAAGATATACTGGGAAGAGTGTAGTTTTTAGATATCAGTCAATGCCCTTTCAAACTTGCTAATCAGGGAGCCACTTGAGGCTATAGTGTAGAAAAATGGGGTTTTGCTGGACCCGACAGATAAACTATTTGCAGTGCTTAGCTGTTAAGAAGGATATCTAAGGTTATCAAAAAGCAAGATACGTTTCAAAATCGCATTGAGAAACTTTTTTTTTTTTTTTTGAAGTGATTAATGCGAAAATCTCGATTTTCCCCCCAAATTACAAAATTGCTAAAGACTTAACTTTGAATGATCAGATTAAGCCCAAATTTGGTCTGCTAACACCGACTGGGCTTTAGATACGACATATGTAAATGCAGAGAGATATATGAATTACAACACAAGTTATGCAAAAAAAATACTTTTGTAAAAGGAGAAATATGGAAAAACTATGACATTTCAGAATTTTTCTCGCCTAATTGTACATCGACAGATAGATTACAATTTTTTCCATATACTTCAGATGTGTGAGTAGATAATGAAAATATATATGACAAGACTTTGTAGGAGCAAGCTATAAAAAATACTCTTCTCAATTCAGAATAACCAACTACATAAGAAATGACGGCAGTCAAAATGGATCCTGTTTGGAAAGCAGAAACAACCCCCAAAACACGTACTGACTTCACATTTAAGGAATGTTTGATATGCCAGAGAACATCTTCAAAACCTCCCCCCCCCCCAAGAAAAAAAAAAAACAGCAAGAGGATTTCCAAGTTTTAGGTCTGCTTTGCTCACCAGGCGTGATGATGTTTACCACAGATTATCGCAATATATTGATGATGAAGAGGGCTTCCTCGAGAACGACCCTAAATGTCACAAAGAATGTAAAAGTGTATATGCAGATGAAAATAAGATGGAAGCTCTTAGAGGCAGACAGGAAAAAGAAGCAGGAGAACCGAGTGGCAGGTTGCCAGTGGATACAACTGGTTGCTTAACGAGTCGAGCAACCTAACCAACAAAGATAGATGCTAAAATTTGTTGTTTTCTTTGTGAAAAGAGTCGCGATCCTAAAGGTAGGCACATACTTGTCTTAATAAGTTCTTTTGATATGCAGCATTCAATTCACCAAAAAGCAGAGAAATTGGGTGATGAATCCATTTTGATGAAGATAGAAGGGCATGGTGACTCCACAGTTGACATAATTGCTAAAGACTTTAGGTATCACAGACTCTGTATGACACGCTTTCTAAATCGGAAAAAGGAAGAGGAATCTTCTTCAACAGGTATGACTCTGTATTTGAGCAGCTTTTTATTGAGATTTCGGATTCCCTGCTAGTCCATCACTCTGCATTTTCTTTGACACAGCTTCTGGACAAATATCGTAATATTATAGCTGACTAAAGTGTCCCATATGCACATCAGTACTAATCCGGTAGACATAAATCCAAACTGAAAGGGTTTTATGGAGCTGCTATACAAATCATTCCGCAAAGGAAACACACCAGTATCATATGCTCATCCCATATTACAGTTAGCGAAATGTGCAGCTTAATAACAAAATTACACAAGGAAGACTGTAAGGATTAGTAGAGGCAGTGTTCATGAAACTGAAGAACTCTGATGTGAAGAACACGAAGAAGCAGATACCCGTATAATAGCTCATCTTGCATATGTAACTAGACTTCATGAACAGTCACGTGTTGTAGTCCAAGCAACAGACACAGGCATTGTTGTCCTGCCCATGTACCACTATTGTCATTTACAGTCTGCGACAGAAATGTGGATCCAGGAGCTTGATAAGTATTTATCAGTGCATTAACTTGTGCAATTGTTGTCACAGAAATACCAAACAGAAAAACAAACCCTTGCTCGTGCACTGACATTCGCTTACGTGATTTCTGGAGGTGACACCGTTAGCTACATTTACCGTCGTGGGAATAGGAAGGTAGCCAAGATAGATGTAGAGAAAGCTGGATAGTTTTCAGAGATATCATGTTACGGTGCAAATGGTGCTGAACTGGATCTAACAGACGGCATTGTTAAAGAAGCAAGAGCTTTTATGGTCAGTCTTTCTGTTGCCGAGACATTTGAAGACATAAATGTGTTGAGGGAACATGTTTTGCATCAAGCAGAACAGATCTGCGAAACTTACCTCCTACTGAAGATGCTTTTCATCAGCATCTATTCCGTGCACTATACCAACTTACTGTTTACAAACGAGCCCACATGTACAAATTATCTCTGCCACCTGCCACCCAGTATGGCAGAAGAGTTGTCAGTGGCATACTGCAACCCATAATGATGACCAAACGAGCAAAACCAACATCAGCAAAACCAGTTTCTTGCAAGTGCAAAGTATCAAAGTGCTTACATAACTGCCTATGCGCAAAAGTTCAGGTACCTGCTATATACGATGTACAGTATAAGCCCTGGTAATACTGATAAAAGCTTACGCACTGAGCCCAAGAGTCATCTGAAGATGAAGATTCGTTGATTTGAGATGATGTCATTACATTTTTTTTTTTTTTCATATTCAGTTTTGTATTTAGCATACCATAACAAAGACATAAGAAACTCACCCGTTTGGTAAAGTCAGTTCAAGTTATACAGATAACAAAGTTCTGTCTATGACAACAGCCATATGATGATTCCTTTTTTTAGTGTCTGTTATTTCATATAATGTAATTTTATCTTTCATATTTAGTTATGTTTTTAGTTATCACAAAGAAACTCACCCACTATGAAAAAGTCAGTTCAAATTATAGGCTATATTTAGCAGTGTTCTGGGTCTGAGACAATAATTAGTTGATTCACTTTATGAGCCTGTATTGCCATAGATATAGTTACTAATGTATTTCTCTGTTCAAAGAACATCAGTAGTTTGACATTTTTTGATGAAAGAAGTGATACAATGTAGGCTACCTGGTAGATATTTTGGACACACGTTAGAAACATGTATATTTTGTTCAGTAAATCTCATATTTCCGTATGTATTTTTTCAATAAGATTTGAAAATATATTTGTTTTACAGAACGATCATGTTGCAGTGGGTTTAATGAAGGAGTATTTAGTGAGTTCGAGTTGCAAAATTAATAATATAAGGTTATGTCACTACTGTGTTGCAGATAAAATGTTTCTTACTTGAACGCTTTTGACACAAAGAGTTAGTTCTAAACTATGCTCCATTTTATGGATTTGGCAATGAGATTTTTATTAGTATCTTACTTTCCCGTGCTCCTGGAATGTTACAGATTTAAAACATGTAATATGCAAAAGTTTATCTTTCAGAGCGGCTTTTTCCATAATTTGAGGGGCTGGCTCCCTGGCTATACTGTACTTAGTTTCCAGCAAAAAGCACATAGTGTCATGTACTTAGTGCCGAGAGTACGGAGTACACTGATACTAGAACATTTCACTGTAACATGAACAAAAGTAGCTGTTTATCGGGAGTAAGGATGGGTATATATCTTTCGTTTTTCTAAGGCATCTTTTTTAAGAAGACGATGCTGTCATTCAAGCAAAAATAAAATATAGCAATATGTCATTCAAGTGAGATGGTCAAGTCTTTCATAACAGCATTCCAAGCCCGTTGCCAGACTTTTCGACGAGAGGGGGGAGGGGGTCGTTTCCTGCTGAATCTGAACTTGCATAGCAGCCGGCTAGTCAAAGGTCTGTTGCATGCTTGCTTTGGGGGTCTGGGTGTAATCATAAGCGACTTCGAGAAGCGGCACAAAACTTCAGAATAACGGAGAGTGACTCTTTTTGCACTGATGTTAAAAAACAGACCGTGAGAAAGGAACCTTTACCCAGGTGGGGTGGTCGTCCGACCCGATCGACATCCCCCCTACCACCACCACCCTGGCTAAGGGCCTGAATTCGCGTCGAAAGTCTTGAATTTACGTTGTTGGAAAAAATCATTATACAAACAGCAGGGTATAGACCTATTGCACTGTATACTATATATGTAGGAGCAGTAAGTAATTAAATTTAAGACGTACCCAGTCAAATATGTTAATTAGAGAGAGAGAGAGAGAGAGAGAGAGAGAGAGAGAGAGGAGGAAAAGAAAAAGAAAAATTGTAGTTTCCCACTAAATTCATTTTCTTTGAAAAGCATTTCTTTCAAGAAAATTTCTTCATGGCACACTTGAACATCTCTCTCTCTCTCTCTCTAACTGTCTATGTGTATATGAATATATCATATATATGTGCATGTTGCATATGTATATGTATGCACGCCTGTACACATACCCATATCTTTATACATACGAACCTAACCTGTACATGCAATATGTCTGTTGCTACATGTGCATAAATATATACATATATGTATAGTTATAGACGTATATGTCTGTGTGCATATGTGCCCCTCTCTGCATATGTATGTGCATACGTGTGTATCTATGTATCACTTCACTCATATCAAAACATGTAATGATAATTAGTGCCAACTTTGTACCATGTATGTATCATTGTGTGTCTTTGTTCACTATTGTGCTTGTAATGATAATTCTTTCTGTACCTTCTATGCCCTGTGATTCCGAGATTGTTTTCCTCATGCACCCCTCCCTGCTTGGCCTTCAGGGACAGTGTTCCCCAGAGTGTTGGGGCTTGTACTGAATGGTAAATAAAGAACCTAAAAATAAAAAAAAATCTAATAACATTAATACCTGGCAAGGCCAGGGTTATGGGAAAGGACAAACACAAAGCCAAACTAAAGCAGGGTGCAAGCCCCCCAAGTACCACAACACAAACTGCTACTACACCCAGTGCTGCCCCCCCTCCCCCTCCCGACTGTCGTACGCCGTCGTACACACTCCCCACTGATGCCCCGACACTTTAGCCCCGGGTGTTGGTGATCCTGCTGCATCCAATAAACCTACCACTAAAACAATTAAACACATCAAGCTCGATAGTGATCGTGATGATGATGATGATGATGATGATGTTAGTGCCCCATGCTTCCCAACAAGGGAGCGCCCTGAACTGGCAGTCATCAACCCCAACATCCCGGCGCCAAGTGCCAACCACCCAGAATGACCCTCCGCCATAAATTCACACCCCTCCAGCCCAGATGACCCTGCCTCTACCCTCACCACCAGCACCCCTCCAGTGGGCCCATACCCCCCTCACCGGCCCCGCCCGGGGTCTCTCCAGTCATACCACAAGACCATTATGTGCGCCTGGCATTCCCCTCCACATGCACACCCGTTGTCTGCGGTGTCTGGCGCCAGCGTGCATCCACCCACCACCTCATCACTCGACACCCTGAAGCTGTTCGTCTTATGTCTCCTGCACCTTCTAACATCTACATTGACAGGAATTATCCCGATCTCATCCAGACCCTAACAACTGAGGGGCTTTGGGTGTCAAATTTATACTTCATGATGCCCTAATTCAACGGAAAAAGATGCCGGAAAACCTGGTCAAACACTTGGCAGCTGAGTGTTATGTTAAAGTTCTATACGAATTACCTGGTGTCAAACAGGCACGTCGCCCGTACAACTCTCTGGGCAAACCCATCAACAGTGCCATTGTTGTATGGGAGGGAGAGTAGGCTACTCCTCCCTTCCCAAATACCATTATAAGCTACTCCTTCTCCCGTGTAGGCTACTTTTGTAGAGGCTACACCATCACAGCCCATGTGTTATCACTGTTATGAGTCCAGCCACATCTCACGCTACTGCCGGTCAGCAGAACAGTGTGGTCTGTGCAGTGGCCCCCACTCAACTCTGCAGTGCATTTTTTAAGCAAGTTTCACTGGGCGACATGACTTGGATTTCCCGAAGCCATATATATATATATATATATATATATATATATATATATATATATATAAATATGATAAAGGAATGTAATAAAACTAAGTATTATTGATAATAATGAAGAACTTATATTCTAACTTTGCACACTGTGATATATCCTGTGTAACGTGATAATATATCAGGTTTCAAACATCAATAAAGTAGAAAAACCTATTAACTAAATATTTGTATACGTAAATCGTAATCCTATCAGTAACAAAAAATACATTCATTTTCACTAGAAATATATATTTGTGCTATTTTTCTTCATCTCACTAATATAGCAAATTGTAGGATATAGAAAAGAATTTTATTGCTTTACGCATTTGTGTATCAAAAGAAAGAAATCGCAAATAAACATTAATTTCCACAAACTGAATTTGAATTTTCAGATGGTAGTAAAAAAAAAAAAAAAAAATGGGCTTCGATAAAATGCACCACGATCGTGAAACAAATAATGGCATACTTATTAAACTGAACTAACCTTAGCAAAGAACTTCTTTATAAAATGTCTATCTTGATACAACTCTTTGTCTGGGAGGCGGTGGCTCAATCGGTAGAGAGTTGGCCTGCAGTCCTGACGGACCCGGGTTCAAATCCCGCTGAGGCCGGGAACAGTTTAAGGATTTGAATTTCACAAAAATCAGACTTTTCTGATCTACCAGAAGACCCGCCGACAAGTCATAAAAATACCCCCACTAATACCAATACACCAGTCCTGTATGAGACAGCCCTAGCATGAATTCAATATGGACGGTGGGTGTTAATGCCGAAGTGGTGACATGTAGAGGTGTGCGGTACGTAGGAGGACTACTGGGCCTTGAAAGCAGGCTGCGAAGCCTATGCCCAGAGTCGGTCACATTAAAAAAAAAAAAAAAAAAAATCTGCGCTGCTATTTCTGCAGAAACTTTGCCACAGCTGGTCTAGGATCAAAATGAGCTGTCCCACCATATACATCAGACTGTTGATGGCCTCTCTTGAGTAGCTTGATTGTTTAGGGCCTTTGAGAATAGTATGACATGAGACAGCTCGTTCAGGACCAATGCTGTGAGGGGTTAGTGACAGATAGGCTTGAACCAGTTTGAAAAACACAGTTCCAGGTTGGGAGATTTTTAACATGTGGTAGAGTTTCCCTGTTCCATCAGTAATGTTACCTGGAAGAGGAAGGTTCTCAGAAGAAAAATGTCCAATGACTTCATCAGAGAATGTAGTAACGGAATCTATTCCAAAAAAGACTCCCCACAACCTTTCTTGTTGAGTTAATCATATGTGCAGCTGTTTTTCCCTCGTAGAACATTTAATTTGTTTTACTATACCCTCTTGTTCCAGGTCAAGTCTTTGAGAAAGATATTCCTTTGCACCTAAGACAATTTCAGCTCTAACACTTGCTGTGCTCCTCCTCGTTGTAACATACTGATTGTGAGAGATTCTTCTTCCACTTTCACTTGTTGAAGGTTCATGGTTTTCTCTCAGTTTTTCTTCCATACCTCCTGGAAATGGACCAGATTCCATTAACCCGCCCCGTCCCGACGACGTATGGGTACGTCACCACGATTTGCATTTGCCAGTCCCGGCGGCGTACCACTACGTCGTGCAATTGCAATGTGCATAATTTCGACAATTTTCACATTTCGCACTTGATTTGCGGTACGTACCCTCGCCTGACCTTCCCCTACCTGCCACCAGGCGGGGACACTCGGCGACCCCGCGCGACCCGCGCTAGCCCGCCACTCGTCCACTCACCTGGTAGCCACGGTCCTGCTCAGACATGGCTAAGAGAGGTCTCTCAGAGAGCGAAATTCAAGTCGCCCTGGACACCTTTACCGACGACAGTGATTCCCCACTGGATGACGAGGAGATGGACAAAGATTATGTGCAGCCAGAGGAGGAAGAAACCACCAGCAGTGACGAGGAAGTTCCGTCACCAAGGAAGCGGCAGTATGTGACTTACCGTGCTGCTAGAGAGGGGCAGGAGGCAAAGAAGGCACGTGGTATGTCATATCCCTATCCCCAGCGTGCCTTGGAAGCAGAATTCGAGGTCGAGGACGAGGACGAGGACGGAGACGTGGGACGTGCTGCCACGTGGTATGGGCGGGAGGTGATTACGCATCGTGGCCCAGAGCGCACACCACGTCGTCTAAGCAGGTATGGGCCTAGCATTCTGTTTGGGGCGGTAGGAAGTGAAGTGGAGGGAATGGGGAGTGAAATGGACATTCCTGGGATTAGGGAAAGTGAGAGTGAGGTGGGTGAGTCATTGCTCTCCCTACGCAGTGTGAGGCGGCAGAGTGGATCACGTGGGCCAGTGCGGGTGCGTTCCTTATCACGTGGGGTTGTGAGGGAGGGGGAAGGTGGGGAGGAACCACTCCAAAGCACATCTTATGCTCCCCAATATCCCCTAACACGTGGTCGAGCAAGGTTGTGTGAGAGAGCACGTGGTGTGGTAATGGAGGGGGAAGGTGGGGAGGAACCACTCCCCAGCACGTCTTCTGCTCCCCAATATCCAACTATTTCATCCCCACAGCCCCCTAATGTTCCTCAAGGCCGTAAGGGTAAGGGAAAGGGAAAGGGTAAAGGCAGAGGGAAGAGGAGTGACAGTGGGGAAGCCCTCCGTACTCCTTCTCCCCAACCTCCCCAACCAGGATCTCCTCCCCACCCAGACGAAGGCGGTGATGGGGACGAGGGATTTGTGTCGTGGGATTGGGAGGATGGGAGTGATTTTCTCCCCTCATTCACCCCTTCACTGAGCAGGGGCGATCTGGCTGCATTGCACCAGGTATTCACTGTAATTCAAGCAGGTTGGATTTTTTCCACCTGTTTTTCAGTGAGGCCTTCGTTGATCAGATCGTGTTTCAAACAAACCTGTTTGCAAGCGGCCAGCGGCTAGAAAGTGAAAGATTGGGAACAAGGAGTAGGCATTCAATGATTTATGATTACCCTGTCTCCATTCCAGAAATGTTCTTATTTTTTGCCCTTGTCCTTTTGATGGGTATAATAAGAAAAAATAGAATTCCTGCTTACTGGACTACGGACCCTGTTATGTTTACCCCATATTTGGTCAAGTGATGAGCCGTAATCGGTTTCAACAAATTCTAAGTCGCCTCCATTTTTATGATGCTAATGACCCTGCAAATGCAAACAACACGGACAAAATGAGGCGAATTAGGCTGGTCTTTCATCACCTCAGGCAAACCTTTCGATCCTCATTCTCTCCCTATAGAGATCTCGTCATAGACGAGAGTCTCGTGTTGTGGAGAGGCAATATTTCATTCAGACAGTATATACCCAGCAAAAGGCACCGTTTTGGGTTCAAGATCTTTGTTATGTGTGACTGTAGGACTGGATACGTGCAAGACATAGTCTTGTACACCGGTGCACAGACAGACATAATAGAAGATCGAAGTATAGGACTTTCGGGAGCAGTGGTAAAGACGATGATACAAGACTACCTTCATCGTGGTCACGTTCTCTATCTCGACAACTGGTACACTAGCCCTCTTCTCGCTCATTATCTTCACAGACATGAAACGGGAGTCTGTGGAACCGTAAAGGTGAACCGGCGTCACATGGTCAAGGTAGGGCGGAAACTTGCAAGGAGTGAGGCTGTCTTCTTCAAAGCAAACAACATCCTTGCAACAATGTGGAACCACAACAGAGAAGTAAGCCTCTTGTCCACGGTTCACCGCCCCTTGATGCACCGTACTGATTCTGTTGATTACCATAGCGAAAGCAGGCGTCGTGTTTGGAAACCTGAATGTGTCATGGACTATAATATAAACATGCGCCTCGTGGACCAGTCAGACTCCATGATATCGACGGTAGAGTGTGCCAGGACCACGATGAAGTGGTATAAAAAACTGTTCTTTCACTTGCTAGATATCACTGCTCTGAATTGCCACCACCTTCACGCCATGACCACAGGAGTTCAGGAAACCTTTGAAGGGTTTGTGAGCGAGCTCACACGAGAAATCTTTGCAAAGTATGCTGTTGAAAGGCCCCAACAGCGCCCCCGCACTGCCCATATTACCCACACTCCCCAGAGAATATCCGCCCGCCATTTCCCCACTCCTATCCCGCCCCAGCCCAACAGACCTAGGCCCCAGCGCAGGTGTCACGTGTGCAGTCACTCCCAGGTGAGACTCACGACACAGAGGAAGGACACCCGCTATGAGTGGGTACTGTGTGACGTGGGTCTGTGTATTCACCCATGTTTTAGTGAATATCACACGTTGCTGCAATTTTAGCATGGTGTGAATGCGAAAGGACGCTGAAATTATGAGGTAAATGCGACAGACAGACGCTCTGTGAAAATATCAGTCATGTGGATCGCCAAATATTAGTATAAAGTGCCTACGGGTAGAACATAAGTGAAAACATTGGGTGTAAGTATATAAATCTGCCCTAAGTTGAAACTTACATAGAGAGGGTTGTTTGATGCGATATTCTGTCGCTCAGTGCAATAAATACGGCCCCTTATTATAAATTTTCTATTATGTGACATTCTTACGGGTATAATACAAGTTCAAATTATTGTACATGATGATGTATTTCTTAAGTCAAATATTCATAGCGTGTCTATAAAGATAAGATTTCCTGACGCTTAGTCGAATGAATAAGGCACGTATTAGTCAAAATAAAAGTCAGCAAGTGATAAAGTGAATAATTAGTATATAAGTGTGTGAGTGAATTAGTATATAAGTGTGTGAGTATTATGTATGACGTAACATTCCTTGCGAGGGTATTTTCAGGCGATATTCTCACGCTCACTTGAATAAATAATGGCAGTAAGTATGTACAGTGCATTGGAGGGGTGTAAACGTGTGTAATGTAAGTGGGAAAATATAATTGGAGTGAATAAATAAAGTAGATGATGAAACACGAGTGTTTGAGATCGTGGTTGCTACGTGAATAGGCGCTAGCATATCGCTAAATGCCCTCGTAATGAATGAAAATAATTGAAAACCTTCACAGTGGTGGGGGAAAGGTTCTATGTAAATGGGAAAATAATTGGAAAGTGATAAAACAATTTGGTATGTTGAACTACGAGTCATAGCGAGTGCGCTTACTAAGGTGATGTGCGCTAAACTTATGCTGCATGTCATCATAATGAATGAAAACATCTGAAAACACTTACAAACAGTTGTAATTGGTAAAATGTCATTGAAACAGAAGTATACAAGTAGAAAAAATGATCGGTAGACTCATAACAGAAAATTAGCAGATAGCATGATACGACTCGGACCTAACTCGCTATGCTCGCGCGATGGTACAATGCTTATTTTTCCTATATATGTGTCTGAAATACATTATATTGTTACTGTTATTGTTTATTAGTACAAATTCAATAAATGTAGAGGTGTTGTGTGTTGTTTGTCCCATTACTCCTTACCATAGAAAACGTTAACGCATATCCAGCCCATTACAGAATACGATACCTGCGGGGGGAAACCGCACCTGTATAGACCACTGATAGACCGCAGAGACAACTTTCTTCAAGATTTTCCATAGTTTCTCGACCTAAGCGGAAGTTTCAGAAGAAAAAAAAATTTCCAAAAAGGCTCGGGACTGGGGGATGTCATAGGTGCGGAAAGGCTCGGAACGTGACGGGTTAATGTAACAGATGCAAGAGCAACAGCTTTAGATACTTCAATATCACATAGTGTGGCCATAGATTTCTGACTATCTTTTTGTAGCTTTTCAAATAAACGTAGGAGATCAAGCATCAGTGCTGTATAATACTCTTGGTCACCACCTTCTTTCCAGAGTTTCATGAAGCCATTTACTGTCGCTTTTTCATTCCGGGTGCTAATTTTGGATGTGGATATAGAATTCCAGTGTGTCCGTATTGATGGCAAGTTTTTCCAAACTGATTCACACAAATTTATGAGATGCTCAACAAATCTCACCTCAAAGTGCTCAGGAAACCTAAAAAAATGAAAGCCTGATGCTTCAACAATTTTCTTGAGCTCCTCTGTTCGAACTGCAGAAGCTCTGTAATATGATGCTACGGCTTTGAGATTTATTCTCCAATGTTTGCTCTCAGTCACCGATGTCTCTAAATCAGAAAATGCTAAATCTGTTCGATGTGCCACACACCATACACAAAGAAGTTCTCTACCTAGATATTCATTTAGCCTGGCCCATAACCCAGTATTTGCACTTTCACCATCTGTGGTCAATCCAGTCAGCTTCTTTGCCACATCGTCAATACCCAGGTACTTTCATTTAGCCAGTACAGCATCTATTAAGCCTTCAGCCCCACGCTTTTCGGAATGACTTTCACCAAGAAAGATGTTCTTCAAGGTTTTTTCTTTCCCGACAAAACGAGCAGTAATAAATTTGTTGTCAACTGAATATTTATCAACAGAACCATCAACTTGTAGTGAAAAGCAGTCAGCATCAATTATTTCCTGAGAAGTATCTTCCATAACTACTTCAGCAACTGTGTCAAGCATTTCTCGATACACATTTGGATCTCGATAATGAAATGCAGATGCTGGCGGCTTAAAAACACAAAAGGATGCATCTAGCCCATGTTCACGGTATACAGAAATCTCGTTGTTAGAATGCATATTTGCCAGTGATCGACAAGGCCATGAAGTTGCAGATAATGTCATTTGCTTGCTGTCATTATGCACATCAACTGCTAATTCGATTAACTGGGACACACTTTTAGCTTCATGTGACTTAAGAACGTTTACCCATGGATGTTTATCAGACTGACTTGACCAGAGTTTTTGGGACTCCTCTGCACTAACTGCAACATTGTGGGCATCACTCTTCAGATGATCAATAATTCTCTTCAGTTCCTTTTTGCCATCTGACCTCACACCATACGCCATTGGCACTTGTCCATTGCGTGCATACTTCTTTGCTTCTGCAATATGATGGTAGCACACAATACATTTTAATCTATGTCGCCTTCCTAAACGTGTTTTCTCTAGTACGTTAGGATATGAGGAAAGTAGCCAGAGAACATCAACCTTGCATCCTTTATACCACTCAGTCTCTGTACACTCCTCCTTGTGGGTGAGAATATCACATCTAGATGACGTTTCTGCAACTGTTGGTATTTTTGTTGCTGGGCTTGCTGGCGCTGTACCATGGCTCCACTCTTTACCTCCTCCTTTCTGGGAAAGATTGTCAGACGCATTTAAGGGAAAATCTTTGGAAGATGTTTCATCACAATTGAGGGGTATTGATTCAGCTGGTCTTTTCTTTTGCTGGAGCATCGAAATAATCTGTGATACGTTTAGCCATGCTTGAGTTCTTTTAATTACTGAAAAATAGAAATAAACAGTATTTAGTGTCTATAACACCAAACTGCAAATAAAATTTCACTAGTAATGAGATGCTGTCCATAACCGAATAGCCTGGAGAACCGCCATCAGGTGAATAAGGCCAACATATGTTTGTATGTATGAGGCATATCATAACGAAACAGTATCAGAAAAATATAGCTACTGTATGTTGTGAACAAAGGCCAGATGAGCTAGTAATAGGAGATTCTACAGTATGTGGACATACGAAATTGCTCCTCATGTGCAATTGTGGACATAACTGTGAACATATCAATAAAGCATTGATTCCATAATATAAAAATCTAAAGTAACTTTAGATTTTCTATATCATGGCATCAATGCTCTATTTTAAGATATAATAACTATAGTTAATTTTAGCCTATATACAGTACAGTTCAGATCATATACACATACGATAAGGCAAGAAAATTACTCTGGGGTATCAAAGGGATTTTTTTTCTTTTCGTGGTTGAAAAGTTTGATCGCAGTAACAAACATTGCTGCTTGTATATATTGTACATATTATTAAAAGCAAAATAATATTTTGATTTTAATAAATTATTTTTTCTTTAATTATAATCGATTATAATCACCTGGTTTGATTTTAATCATGCCAATCCTGCTACACAAGTTAATGTGCATTTGTATAATGAAATCGATAGGGTGATTGAGAAATTTTAAAGATCATAATGTCCACTACTGTACAGACAACTGGAGACAGATTGACAGACATTCATAGAAACAAAAAGGCAGATAGATGGACACAGCTTTCAGACAATGTATACAGTATACACCAATGTGAAAACACATAGCACCCACTGTTGGATTCATTTATCATTAAATTCACGTAAATATATCAGACTGTAGCCTACCTTATAAATAACGGTCAATTAAATTGATTAAATACTCCATTAAAAATGTGATTAATCAATTTACAAGTTAACAATACTAGTTCCTACCTCTCGGGACAACCAGAGTCAACTGTTTACATCTCTAAGTAACATTTGTACCTGTTATACATGAACTATTCATGTTAAGCCTCCACCATTGTAGGCTAGGCTGTTTATAAAACATCAGTTTATCATTACTACTCTGATCAATTATTATGATATAATAAACTAATATACTCAGTTAACAACATTGAAGTCAGTAAGGGGGAAAATTTTGATATCAACGAATTCTTTAAAGAAAGAAAATGGAGAAAGGCCAATGCAGGGGCTAACTATAATTTTTGTGGAATTTCCTGCTACAGTTTGAGGATTTGATCTGGTCGCCCAGTTCTTAAAAATTCTTCTTACTGGGCGACCATTTTTCATCACTGGGCGACCAAATGGTCGCCCAGTTATAATGAAAAAAAATGCACTGCAACTCTGTCAGGCACTCGGCCACCATTCACTCTCCCAGTCCTCGTGCACCTGACCCCACTCATCTGAGTTCCCGAAACTGCCCCTACTACCCACGTCACCAGCCCCCACTTACCTCAGGGCTGCCCACCTTTGTCTCTCACATTCACCGCAGTTCCAGTGCCCCTAGCGTGGGTGTCACTGTTTGGCACCTGGACTGCCCAAGTCGTCACTCAGCCAGCCCTGCCCCTGCTCCTGCCCCCACTGCCACCCCTGCTTCTGATCATCATCCGATACACCCTCCCACCACTGGTTTCACCCTATGCACCCCTCCTCCCTCTCCCTCAGCCCCTGCCCCTTCCTGTGCCCTACAATTAGCTGCTCCCCCCTCCCCCCTCACCTCCTGTCCCACCTATCAGACCATCAACTACGACTTCCACAATAACAGTACGAGGAACTACGCAGTCTCATTTTGTATGTACTATCTTACCATAATATTCCTCTTTTGTATGTTCATATGCATGGATGTGTGTATGTATGTATGTATGTATATACAGTATATATGTTCGTATATATGTGTCAATGTATATACATATATATATTTTTGCCTTAATGACCAGGGGCTCCGGCCTCAATGGTCGATAGGCAAAAAAGAACAAAAAAAAAAAAAAAAAATCCTTCTCTGCCTACCTCACAACTCCCACAAACCAACTCCCACGTAACCCCTACTGTTATCTCTGCTCCTCCCCTCCCTCCCGTATCACCACCTCCCAGCCTTGTCCCTCCACCAGTGTACCAGCTTCACCCTTCTGCACAAACCTTCTCTGTCTGTACTCCCTCACCCACTCCTTTCCCCCTATACAGCCTTGCCTCTCTGCCACCCCCTCCCCTCCCTCTCCCTCACCCTACCTCCCTCTCTCCCGGCAACCGCACAAATGGGATCTTCCTCTCTCCTACCTCCCCACCCACTCTCCTCGTTTTCCCCACTTCCCCCGTCATTCGTTCCCCAACTCTCTCATGACAATTCTCCATCTCCTTGCTTGTCCTAATGGCTCCCAAACCCAGATGATATAAAATGTCATCTTAGAACATACGGAGCATCCACTGCCTCCTCGTTGACCTTTTTCTTTATGCTTCATCTCATCACCCTGCTGCTATCTGCCTTCAAGAGGCTTCCCCTCGCTCTCGTTGCCCTAGACCCCCATGCATGCTTCGGGGATACCACTGCTATCATACCCATTCTGGCCAAGGCCTGGTTAAATACATTCGTCACTCTATTCCTCAATTACCAAATCACCTGCCCTCTTCCCACTCCTCCCTCTTTCACATATTTCGCCTTACTGTCAATGATGCCTCTTTGTATATATGTAACGTCTATTTCAGTCCAACTGGGGGTGACCCCATCACTTTACCTACCCGTCGCTCGTCAACTATCTTTTACCTGGGCGATTTTAATGCCTCTTATCCGTCATTTGCCGGTTCCTGTACTTCTTCTGCTGGTCATCGTCTTCATGACTCTGTCAATAACCATCATCTGCATCCATTTCCCACTCTTCGTCCCAGTCATGTTGCGGGAGGCTACCTCAATCTCGTCGTTGGTAGCAACGTGGTACATGCTGTCACTGTTGACATTGTCCCTACTCTTATCTCAGACCACAGTGCCATCCTTGCCATGTATTCCATTCTCATTCTACACTCCCAGCACCGCCATAGCAGGAAAAAGATTATTATCCCTATTCTGCTGCAACCCACTTTCAAGAACATGCTAACCACCTGGTTTGTCAATCATTCGTTCACCACATCAACTGAAATCTACACCTCCCTAGTTGCCATAGTAGGCTACAGACCTTGTATGATCATTATATATGTGCTGCAAGTCAGTCATAAGGAAACCTCTGCTTGCCAGGCTGACGTGTGGGTATTGGATCGCCGACTAGATGACAGCGAGGAGGAAATGCAACGAGGAGTGGTTGTGTACTGCGCTGACCACAATGTTGACAACCTCCACTCTTATCTCACTACAGCCAGGTCCTCCCATGAACTCAAACAGTGTTCGCCAGGAGTATTGGCATGACTTTCTCCAGCATGATAACTCACACACTCCTTGATCTAAGGCTTGGTGACTTGTTAACATAGTTGTTCAGTTAGGTGAATCCCCCTCCCCTCCTCTCCACCACAATCCTGTGCTATATGCCAACAACCTACTTTACAAATGGTCCACCCAATCTCAGATGACATCCCTGCCTTCTCCCATCAAGGCTTGCCTCTTGGCTGTTACCAGAAACAGGCTAGCACGTATTGCAGAGGCTTGCTCCACTCCCTCTCCCCTCGATGATCACCCCATCACAGGTGATGAGTTCCAACCTGCGCTATGCAAGGCTCGGCAACTGCCCCAGGTAATGATGGGATCACCTTTGCTACACTGAGACTCATCGCTCAAGTCCCTGGCAATCCCGTTCTCACACTGCTCAACCTGAGTCTTTCTGAAGGTAGTCTCCCTGCAGACTGGACCCGTAGCACCATCATCTTCCTCCTTAAGCCTAATTCCTCTGATTTCCGTTCCATTTCCCTAACGTCCTGCATCTGCAAAGTCCTCGAGAGAGTTCTTTTAGCAAGGCTCCACAATCTTCTTCACGACCAGCTTTCTCTTCACCTTTCTGATTTCCTCCTCACTCACTGTACAGCTTTCATTGATCTCAAAACTGCATTTGACGTCACAAACTGTGACGTCACCCTTGATGAACTTACCCACCTGGGTGTCTCTGGCTACCTATACTGATGGCTGGAAAGCTACCTGTCTCATCATCACTCTCGGGTTCTGTTTTCTGGCGTGGTTAGTGATTACTGACCCTTCAGTCTTGGCACATCTCAGGGTGGGGTACTTAGCCCCTTTCTCTTCAATCTTTTCATGAATAGACTTCTCCATCGTTTAGGTCCTATCCCTGACTCCTCTCTGATCCTAACCTATGCTGATGATATCTGCATCCACTCCCCTTCTCCCATCACTCTTCAGCGTCTCCTAGTTAAGTTCAGCCAAGCTGCAACTGCTTGTCGGTTGATTATCAACACTGCCAAAATCAAGCTGTTTACACGATCCCTCACTCATAGGCTTGCATGCACAACCATAACCCTCCTCGGCTCTCATCTCGAGGTAGTGCAGGATTATGCATATCTCGGAATTCCCCTCTCTTCCCTCTTTAATCCCTCCCAGTATGTCTCCACTATCTGCACCCGCCTTCACAGCAGACTTAAACTCCTTGGCATGCTCAGTTGCAACATGCATGGGGTTAGCATCCCCGTCGTTTGATCATTTTATCTATTATATATTCAGTCCCTTCTTGATTATCATGCTATCCCTCTCTTCCTTGTCCCCCCAGCACAGCTCCGACCACTTGAAGTGGTATAAAATCAGGCGATGCATCTCATTCTTCGCTGCCCCAGTTTTGCCAGTGTAGTCAACATGCTCCATGAACTCAATCTGTGTCACATCAAAGATCGCATTCATGTGCTTGGAGTTTGCTTTGCCTCACAGTGTCTGACCACATTTCCATCTGCTGCTTCATCCTTTTCCTCGCAACTGGTTGACATTATCTCAGATTCCACTCACCTAGTTCAGATCCGGCATACTCACGTGCCAGGCCTGGCATCCTGGCTAAAAAGAATTCATTCAGCACTCATCTGTCCTCCCCAGCCTTCTGGCCTTGATCCCACCAGCACCCGTGCTGATCATGTCACTCTCATCCCTACCGACCCTTTGCCCACTACCTGGACACGTACGACTCCTGCTGTGCACTACACACCTTCTGCCACTGCGTTTGACCTTTTACCAATCCCCTCACAGCTCTCCATCACTGAAACCCTTAACTCCGTAGCCTGCACCTACCCTTCCCATCCTATTCACATCTACACTGATGGTTCTGTCCTTGCTGACGGCCGGGTGGGAACTGCATGCATTGCATTTACCAACTCTGCTTCCATTGTCTTCACCTCCCACTGCCTTCCCAACTGGACCAGCAGTACACAGTGTGAACTATCTTCTATACACCCTGCCCTTGACTTCGTTCTCTCTCATCACCTACCAGGTCTCATCAACAATTCACAGGCTGCCCTTGCCTTACTTAGCAACCCCCTTCCCCCCCCCCCCGACACCCCTCCCCTCTCTTCACCGCCCTCTACTACCACCTCCATTAGGCTCATGCTCTTAGTCTCATTTTTCAGTCTGCCTCTCCTTGCAACTCCTCATGCTCCTCTCAAATAACTCATTTCCACTGCTCTCACTCTTGATTTGACTTCCAAAGCGGGCCGAGCATCGCTTCCATGCATTAGAAGGTATCACAATACTATCATGCGGCAACCATGATCATTTCCCTATTTACTATCACTGCTTTCAACCAGCAACTTTTTTTTTCACTGTTGCACCCTCTCAAGCACTTCATCCTCTAAAGTTCCAACCCTATTCATCACACAACCCAAGTACTTAAATGCATTCACATTTTCCTTTCCTCACATTCAGCCTCACGGCAATTAACCCTTTAACCGCGGGTGTCATTCCAGAATGACGTTGCAAAAACTGGACCAAACCGCGGGTGTCATTCTCGAATGTTTGTGAATATTTTGAATACCCCGCGTTTTTTCCGTGCGCCAATTGTTTCAAGGGAGAGTAGCTATTAAGTTCTTTCACTCCAGCCGACCCCCACCTCCCTCTTCCCCCCCCTGGGGCCCCACCTCCCACCCCCTGGGCCCCCCACCCCACCCCTGACCAAGCGCGCATCAGTATCTGTCCAGCTGTGCGAGTGACAACACATGTTGATGTGGCAGTGAAGTGCAGGCAATTACAGTGCCTTTTACCTGTCTCAGTGAACACAGAGTGGGTGTTTATCGTATGTGCAGTGTTCATATATGTTTATAGTATTATTATCAGAATGTGATTGGCATTTGGTAATGGTGTGTGAGCGAAAAATAGTGATTACAACACCGCTGATGTGGCAGTGAAGTGCAGGCAATTACAGTGCCTTTTACCTGCCTCAGTGAACACAGAGTGGGTGTTTATCGTATGTGCAGTGTTCATATATGTTTATAGTATTATTATCAGAATGAGGTTGGCATTTGGTAATGGTGTGTGAGCGAAAAATAGTGATTACAACACCGCTGATGTGGCAGTGAAGTGCAGGTAATTACAGTGCCTTTTACCTGCCTCAGTGAACACAGAGTGGGTGTTTATCGTATGTGCAGTGTTCATATATGTTTATAGTATTATTATCAGAATGAGGTTGGCATTTGGTAATGGTGTATGAGCGAAGGTAATGATGTGTGAGCGAAAAATAGTGATTTTACACCCCTCACTTCTAACGGCACTGCCCGTCCTGTGAAAGTCAACGAAGTCATGAAACCTACATCAATGGAAAGCTGAAGGTTAGTACTTTCTAATGGTACCTTATTTTTTTCTCTAGCTTTATTCTGTGCAGAGTTATTAAGGTTAAAAGGTTTGTTTACATTTGGCTGAAACCCCCGCGGGAGAGGACAGTCAGACCAAAACAATACCCGCGGTTAAAGGGTTAATAACTAAATTTCTCTCAAAGACCACAACTTTACTCTTCCCTACATTCACCTTTGGATTCCGTTTCTTACATACTCTCATAGCCCACTGGGGAGAATTTTTTTTCAAGTTTTTGTTTTCCTATTTGTATTT
Source organism: Coenobita brevimanus (assembly GCF_032717465.1). Classification (NCBI taxonomy): domain Eukaryota; kingdom Metazoa; phylum Arthropoda; class Malacostraca; order Decapoda; family Coenobitidae; genus Coenobita; species Coenobita brevimanus. The sequence continues at coordinate 22,320,896 of NC_136969.1, read as the reverse complement.
TTCTGTATTTTTGTTTTCATTTTTGCAACTGAAAATCGCCAGCTATCAATATCAAAGCTTCTTTTGGGCGTATTTTAATAAAAACACGTGGTCGCGGGCATTTAAACTTCTTAAATACCCGGGCGTCGGTGTTATGTAAACAAAAACACCTGGTCCGTCAGGTTTCATAATACCAAAGCTGCAGGTAACAAAATTTCTTTGGTTACCCACTGAAATTGTTAGGTAACGTTTTTTCTGATGACACTGCAATTAGAGAAAACGAAGAAAAACACCAGGGGTCGGATGCTCAAAACTGGTCATATCTCAGTCCCACCGTCCGTGGTCGCTCCTCTAGTCCCGTCTTAAGTTATTCCCGCCTTATGACTGACCACCTCCACCAATGTTCAAACGAGAAGCGGTCAGTCGTAGGGCGGGTATAAGTGTTAGTCCCATCAAGTGGCAGAGGGCAGGCAGTTCGCCAGCTGATCTGATAGCAACCAACGAGAATCATTGTAACAAAAAAGGCACCCAATGAGAATCAAGGAGGTTGTTTCTAAACAGACAACACGTGCATGCTGGTAACAACAAATATCACCGCCACAGATACTCGCCACACGCCTCTCTGTATGCTAATACTAACCTACTTCACAATGGAAGGTGATCCTAAAGCCAAGAGGCCTCGGCGCCCAAACTTTACTGATGCAGAACTGCTGGCTATGGCAACAAGTGTTGCAGAGAAGCAAGACATTATATTGGGAAAATTTTACCTGTTTTGCAATGTTTTTCTTTTCTAACTTATAATCTTTGACAGATTTTATATTTGTTAATAACCATTAGGCCTATCCAATAAAGTATTAGCTCCAATCTAACCTAATCTACCTAAATTAACTAACCTAACCTAAACCCCAAACCTGCTTGGAGGTTGTCAAGCCAAGACCTCATGATTACGGTGATAAATTGTTTTTAGGTCAGTGGGGTCCAGTTAAGTAAGGTTAGGCTTCTGATTAGACTAGGGTGGGTTAGGTTAGGTTTTAAGCTAAGTGCAAAGTGGTGGTGGGTTTTCGTTAATATCTCAAAGACTATTATTTTGCCATGGATGAATTAGAATAATTTGACGCAGACATCAAGATGTACCTATTGAGCTATATCAAATTCATTACCATGAGGCAGGTGCACTTGTAAACATTTACCCTATCCTTACCTAAAGACCCTAACCTATCACTTCACAGCCCATACTGGTCATAATAAAATTGTGAGCTAATGAAAGTCCCTAAAGGAAAAAAAAAAGGTAAATTAACAGTTTAGGACACCTCTGGAATTCAATATGCATACTCTAGAGAATGAAGGTTAAAATGTGAAATTCCAGTAGTGTCCTACTCTGTAATATACCGGAAAAAATACCAAATCTGCCCACATCTAACTTAGAACGAGGGTTTGTAGAAGAAAAGCAGTTCACATGCCATACCTATATATGAGTAGCCTACATTTTACGGCAAGTATGTGGCATCATAGGGAGGCTTTCACAGTCTCATGAGGTAAAATTATGCTGCACATCTACAATTCATAAGAGGCCTCAATAGCTAGTCACTTTAAACTCGATAACCAAGCACAAATCGTGCATGAGAGAGTTCCCTGAGATCCTTGCCATAATAAAATACCTCTATATGCTTGTATGTATTACAAACACCTTAACTAATGTTTTGAGGGGTAGATAACGCTGATGAGAGACTCAAAGCTTCCTTACGACCGTGCTGAATGGGCTTTAGGACTGCTCGGTACCAGTCGTAAATTTTGATGGAGTTCCGACCAGAGATAGTCCCGCTGATGTCACAACATGGCGCCCATACTGTTTTGAACATCGCACACGGCAGCCATTGTGAACACAGGTGATGACTTAGTACCGCGCTGGCGAGCAACGATCGGGACTAAAGTTTTAAGCATCCGCACCCAGAGCAGAACGTTCAAGATTCTACAGTACTATGGATTTTGTTGTACTCGAACATATTCTTCTAATGTGAAACGATGGGACGACGTTCCCAGTCTTATCTGGCTGCAGCAGAGCTTATAAAGAAGGTGAGGAATGCTAGACATAAAGTACAGACCGTAACAGACGAGATGGAGGTAATGGAGGAGAAGTTTATTTGATGCATACCGAAAAGGAAAAAAAAAAAAAAGCTTTTCATACAAAAAATGTGCAATAACTTTTATTTTTCTGACCGTGTTTCGCCATTCATGGCTCATTTTAATCAGCTATTAGTAGCGCAAATCATCGCCAAAACCTTCTTCTGTTTGGTTTGAAAACTTTGTACATATAGGTTGCAATGTAATACTGGTGCGACGAAATACCGAATCGGCGGTCATTTACCGAATCGGCACTCGTAATAGATTAATTGACTGATAATATTTATTGCTGAGAATGTTACAAAGGATGTTATGCTAGGTGTTTTTAGGGCGGTTTCCGGTCCTAGAAACGCCTGGCTTATAGTCAGGTCCTTTTCTAGACCGGGGCTAGAACACAAACATAAGATGAACAGTGCATAAAAACTCTGGGCAACAACTTACACGTAGATTCTCAAATTCTTGGGCTGCTGATCTGTTTGAGTATATCTCGCAGGATACAGGAGAAATACAATGGGTATTGTTATATCAGGGTGAGTGCGTGTAGTAGCAATTCACTGTCTCTATTCCAGTGCCGCATGGTTGGGGGTGGGAGCTTAGATCTGGATGTTCCACTGTACACAGTTTCTCACTTTAGTGGCTCCTGGTTCTATAGTTCATTGATTCATAGTTATGCACTCGTTCTATGAGTCTTACTGAGTGTGGATCTGATCACTGTGAGGGGGGGTGTTGATGGTGGGAGAACTAAAGTTCACGACAGGTTGGCACAATCACAAGGGGGGGGGGGAAGGAAGTTAGGCATGTCTTGCCACTATTACACTGGATTGGAGTTTTCACGTTTTCCGCTTGACACTGTACTTCACTGTAAGTCACTAACACACACGCTGGGGCACTTATTCTTGGACAAGAGTGGGTGTCATCTTCCATGGACTGCGGCTGGGCGTGGTGAGGGGCCCCTCGCGCTGGGGGCGGTGAATAGGGGTCTAGCCCACAGGGCCAAACAGCCTCTCCAGGCGTTCCCGTATGCGCCTGGTGGGAGAGTGGCATTGTTTGGGCCAGGAGCTGGGGAGGCCTCATCCTGGGGTGCTGGGGGTGCCGTCGGGATCCCGGAGGCTGTGGTCCCCTTCCTGGTGCTCTGCCGTCAGGGCAGGGCTGCGGTGGCGTACCGGGGAGGAGTCCGTCAGGAGCAGGTCTTCCTCGGGCACCAGTTGCAGAGAATAGCCCCAGGGATAACACAGGGCCTCGCCACCAGTCCACTAGTGGTAACTCTCCATCTGGTGACTGCTGCACTTGACTCTGCTGCAGCTGGAAGGGGCAGGGCATTGCGAAGTCACAGGGGGTGAGGGGCTTTGGTAGCTTCCCTCCCTGGCATGGCTGGAGGCCATCGCCGGGGTCCCTTGGGCAACAGGAGGAGGGCACTGGAGGCCGTCCCTACCCTGTTGGCGTGGCAGGAGTCTGTCGCTGAGGCCCGACTTCCTGACGGGACCGCAGACAGGGTGCAGCTGGAGGCTGTCGCTTGAGTCACGTATGAAGGGCGACACACGGGCGTAGAGCGGCTGGAGGTCGTCTCCCATTTGCGGGTGCAGCTGGAGGCCATTGCCAATCATGCCCTCCGTGAATACTGCAGGTGGAAAGAGAACGTACCCTCCTTTCCCCATGTGCAGCCGGAGGCCACCAGAGGCTCTGCAGGTGGAGTGGGTGGTCCAGGTGGAGTGGCTGGAGGCCATCTCTAGGGTGGAGCGGCTGCAGGCCATCTCCTGGTACTGCGGCTGGAGGCCGTCTCCAGGTATGAGCAGCTGGAGGCCGTCGCTGGGGCACTGTATGGAGTGTAGGTTCAGCTCCACCTCGATCCTGATGCATGCCGGTCTGGTGAGAGGGAAATGTGCCCAGGTTGAGGTGTTCGGGTCGGGCTGGTTCCGGGGAGTAGGGATGCGCGGCTACTAGGGCCTTGCACCCATATAGCACGGACGTCCCGCTCGCTCCGATTAACCCTCCGTTGTCGCCTCCTGGGGGTGTCGAGCTGCTGCTGGATGTCGTTATTTCAGAGGAAAATATAATTTTATCACCATACAGGGGCATATAATAATACACACACCTAGTTGCCTGAAATCCGGTCGAAACAATAGGCCATGCTTAATGTAATTGTATAAGTAAAAAAATCAGGATTCAGAACAAAAATTAGTTAGTGTTAGCGTGTATTTCCCCTTCAGATCGCCAACATGCCTTGACAGACTTCTAATTTTCATTATCATTGATTCACAGTGCAAATAAATGTATTTGGATGTTAAATCAGTACTGATGAGAAGTGGGATTTGCTAGACAGGAAGTACTGCAATTTTCTCAGTACTCTCTCTCTCTCTCTCTCTCTCTCTTTCAGTTACGAGTCAGAGTTGCCAGTTAGCCTGCTACTGGTGAGTAGAGGTATTTTGTAAAGTTATACATTAAATTTTTTGCCATTTTTAAAAATAATGGTTTATTTATGTGATTGTTAAATTATGTACTTTTATTTCAGCCAGCCCCCTTGTGGTGGGGGGGACACAATCTGGCCGCACTATGGGGTGGTACTACTACTCTGCGGCCAGGTTGTGTTAGGAAGAATACTGCCACCGTATTCCCTGGGTGTCGTAACAGGCGACTAAAAGGGGCGGGGTGAGGGGACTAGGGACCTCCTCCTCTGTTTTTTAGTTCCTAAAAAGAGACAGACAGGATTGAGTTATCCCCGTACTCTGAAGATTGGGTCTATGAATGTGCGTGGATGTAGTACGATTGAGGCTAAAAGGGAGGAGATTGGGAAAATGTTTGTGAGAAGAAAGTTGGATGTGTTAGCTTTGAGTGAAACGAAGATGAAAGGGAAGGGTTAGTCTATGTTTGGAAGTGTGAATGGAAGATTGTCAGGTGTTGATAGAGGAAGGGCAAGAGAAGATGTGGCCTTGTTAGTGAGTCCAGATGTACAGCAATGTGTGATTGAATGGAAGGTGTCATCGAGGCTGATGTGGGTGAAAACGAAATTTGAACGTGAGTTGTGGGTGTTTGTGAGTGCATATGGGCCTTGTAGTGAAAGGGATGAAGAAGAGAGGGAGTCTTTCTGGAATGATGTTGATGAGTGTCTGCAGAGTTTTGGAGCGAACGTGAATATGGTAATGATGGGAGATCTGAATGCTAGAGTGGGAAATGTAGCAGTTGAAGATGTAGTTGGTATGCATGGTGTGCCTGGAAGAAATGAGAATGGGGAACGAATGATAGGGATGTGTATTGAGCGACAGATGGTGATTGGAAATATGCTGTTCGAGAAGAAAGATATTTATAAGTATACATGGGTGAGACAGGAGGGTGGAATGGTTGTAGATCAAGCATTGCTGGACTATGTGGTTGTGTCTAGGAATGTAATAGGAAGATTGCTGGATGTGAGAGTTCTGAGAGGGGAGGGTGGAGGTATGTCTGACCACTACCTGGTGGAGGGAAAGTTAAGAGTAGATAAGAGATGGGTGAGAGCTAGGAGGGTTAGGTGTGGCAGGGAGGTTTTGAAAGTGAGTGAGTTGGATAAAAAAAAGAAAATGATAGAGTATCAGGAGAAATTGAAAGATGAGTGGAACGCAGTAAAAGATCAGGAAAATAGCAGTGTGGAGGAGGAATGGCAGTTGTTTAAGAGTGCTGTGGTGGGTCATGCAGAAGAGGTGTGTGGTGTGAGACGTGTGGGTGGTGGTGTATGAAAAGGAAGTGAATGGTGGTGCGAGGAAGTAAGTATGGCTGTGACTGAGAAGAGACGTGCATATGAAGTATGGCTGCGGAGGAAGGATAAGGTGTCATATGAGAGGTATAAGGAAAAGAGGAATAGGGCAAGAAGGGCTGTGCGTGATGCTAAAGTGGCAGCAAATGAGAGGTGGGGCAGGTGGCTGACAGAGAATTTTCAACAGAATAAGAAAATGTTTTGGAAGTAGGTGAAAAGGGTGCGAAAGGGAGAGTCTACAATACAGTAGAGTGGGGAAAAGGGTATATCTGAATTTGAAGGGGGGAGGAGGTGAGGTAGGCCAAGGAGGTGAAGAGATATGGTGGATGAGTGTGTGAGGAAGAGAGGTTTGGAAGTCGGTGAGGCTAGGGAACTGACAAGAGGTCGAGCTGGCTGGATGAAGGTGGTGAGAAGTGCATGATCAGGGATTTTGGCACCCCTTTTTAACATGGCAGCATTGCCTTCCTTTCATTCAGTCCACCACCCACCCTTCTCATCACGTGCCATGTATACCTGTGCATCATTTTATGCCTGAAGAGGGTATTGGCTATCACCAACCCCCTCCCAGCACAAATGTCCACTAACACACTCCCATTCTCTTCTATCTCAACAGGCACTGTAGCACCAGTCGAGCAGGGCAGTACTCCCGAGGTGGATGGAAAGCTGATGACAGGGAGTGCTGGAGCTCCTGTTTCATCAGCCCTCAGGACTAGTTCCTGACCATCCCCCTTTGCTGAACTTTTTCAGTGTCTCAGTTACACAGAGAGTAGGCCAGCATGCTCTCCAGTACAAATTCCTCTAACTATCTTCACCAAACTACATGCACGGTACACACTACACTTCCTATTCAAAATTTACCCAAAATGGCGTCGTTTTATCAAGCCTCGGAGTCCCCAGGGGGGGGGACCATAAATGCCCCCACCATCTGCCCCTCTCCCGGTGGCGACTCAAGGTGCCTGGAACCACTGTCTGACTCTCTTCTTCTTCATTTCTGCAACATTTGCGGCCTTTCCTCTAACTTTCGCTCTGTTGAGCACCACCTCTCCTCCTCTAAACCTCACCTTCTTTTTCTAACGGAGACTCAGCTGTCTGAGGCAACTGACAGCAAACCCTTTTCTGTATCCTCCTACTTTCTCTATACTCATTTCAAAGCCAAAGGTGGCTGTTGAGTATATATACGCAACGACTTATCTTGCTCTCGTGTTCCTGAACTTGATTCTTCTGAATTCTCCACACTCTGGCTTCGGCTTTCCTGTCATTCTCTGACTAAATATATCTGTGCTGTTTACTTATCCCCTAATTCTACTGACTATCAAAAATTCTTCGACTATCTTACTTCTACGATGGAACACATTCTATCCATTTCTCCTTTCTCTGAAATCTCCATTCTTGGAGATTTCAATGTTTACCACCACCTCTGGCTCTCCTCTCCTTTCACGGATCCACCTGGTGAACAAGCCTACATCTTTTCTATCCTTAATGACCTAGAGCAGCTTGTACAGCACCCTACCCGTATCCATGACCTCCTTGGAGAGAGCTCCAACATACTTGACCTCTTCCTCACAACTAATCCTTCTGCTTACTCTGTTAATCTTTTCTCTCCGTTGGGCTCCTCCGATCACAACCTTATTACCTTAACCTGTCCTATCACTCCGGTACGGCCTGTGGACCCTCCAGGGAAACGTCGTCTATGGCATTTTGGAGCCGCAGACTGGGAGGCCCTCATGCAGTACTTCTTTGATTTTCCCTGGAATGATTATTGCTTCCATGGCCGGGAGCCATCTGAGTGTGCCTTGCGCATTACGGAGGTTATTCTCTCGGGCATGGAAGCATACATTCCTTTCTCATATCCTTTGACTAACGCAAGAAAGCCTTGGTTTAATCACGCTTGTTCTAATGCTGTCCGCAACAAGGAGAGGGCCTACAAAAGGTACCGGAGCCAACCCACCCCTGAATCACATCATCTTTACGTTTCTGCCCGGAATCGTGTTAAGTCTGTTCTTCGCTCTACTAAAAATAATTTCATCCATACTAAATGCTCTCAACTCTCCAACTCGAATTCTTCCCGCTCCTTCTGGCATCTTGCCAAAAATCTTTCTAACAACTTTACCTCATCATCCTTCCCTCCTCTTTTCTACTCTGATGGTTCTGTAGCTATTTCTTCTACTGATAAAGCAGATCTCTTCGCACAGACTTTCTCCTCCAATTCTACCTTAGACGATTCCGGTGCTGTTCCTCCATCACTTCCCCCCTCTGACTTCCTCATGGCTGACATTAAAATTTCTTCAGTTGATGTATTTTCTGCCATCACTGGCCCCAGTACTAACAAGGCATATGGGCCTGATGGGGTCCCTCCTGTTGTTCTCAAGAATTGTGCTTCTGTGCTTACACCCTGCCTAGGCAAACTCTTTCATCTTTGTCTGTCAACTTGTACCTTTCCTTCTTGCTGGAAGTTTGCTCTCATTCAGCCAGTCCCAAAGAAGGGTGACCACTCCCAACCCTCCAACTATCGTCCAATTGCTTTAACGTCCTGTATTTCAAAAGTTTTCGAGTCAATTCTTAATAGAAAAATTTTAAGGCATCTTTCCTATCACAACCTTCTTTCCGATCGTCAGTATGGGTTCCGTCTGGGACGCTCCACTGGCGATCTTCTTACCTACCTTTCAGACTCCTGGTCATCCTCCTTTCGGGACTTTGGCGAAAGCTTTGCCATTGCACTTGACATCTTAAAGGCTTTCGATCGAGTCTGGCATAAATCTTTAATTTCCAAACTGCCCTCCTACGGTTTCTATCCTTCTATCTGTGCCTTCATCGCTAGCTTCCTTTCTGGTCGTTCTATAGCCGCTGTTGTAGACGGCCATCGTTCTTCTTCTAGATCTATCAATAGTAGTGTTCCTCAGGGCTCTGTCCTATCACCAACTCTCTTCCTTTTATTCATCAATGATCTTCTAAGCTGTACATCTAACCCTATCCACTCATACGCTGATGACTCCACCCTTCACCTTTCCATTCGGTTCCCGCAACGCCCATCTCAACAGTTACTTCAACAAACAAGGGATGAGGCTATGGCAAACCTAATGTCTGACTTGGCTCGTATCTCTGACTGGGGTAAAAATAATATGGTTGTCTTTAATGCATCTAAGACTCAGTTCTTACACCTTTCAACCCGACAAAATATTCCACAGGTATACCCACTAATGTTTAATAATATTCAGCTTAATCCTGCATCATCCTTGAACATGCTTGGGGTTTCATTTACTCGGGACTTATCTTGGAAAGATCATATTACATCTCTTGTAAAATCTGCTTCCAAGAGATTGGGTGTGCTAAGCCGTCTCCGCTCTTTCTTTACCCCTGCGCAATTGTTGACTCTATACAGGGGTTTTATCCGCCCCTGTGTGGAGTACAACTCTCATGTGTGGGGAGGCTCCCCTCATACAGCTCTTCTCAATAGGGTGGAGTTAAAGGCTTTTCGTCTCATTAACTCTCCTCCTCTTACTGACTCCCTTCAACCTCTGTCTCTTCGCCGCACTGTTGCATCTTTATCTCTTTTCTATCGCTACTTTAATGGTCACTGCTCCTCTGAACTGTCTGCTTGCATTCCTCCACCTCTACGACGGGCGCGTAGCACCCGTCTGGCAGCAAACTTTCATCCTTTTTCTGTCCAACTCTCTAATGCAAGAGTAAACCGTTACTCCAAGTCTTTCATTTATGCAACAGGTCAGCTCTGGAACTGTCTCCCTCTGTCTGTATTTCCTGCTGCCTATGATCTCCAGTCTTTCAAACGCAGTGTGTCCAGGCATCTCAAAATGATCGGATCTTGAATTTGGCTCTATATTGTATTTTGTTTTTCTTTTGGGGGGAACTGTTACTGCGGGCTCATGGCCTTTGGTTCCTTCTTCCTCGCATAAAAAAAAAAAAAAAAAAACTCACCAACTATTCCATCCACCTTCACACTCCCAACTTTACCATTCATATCACCAATCAAAAACACTCTCTCATTTCTTCCAAACCTTTCCATGCACACTTCTACATTTGTCCAGAACTCTTCTCTCACTCTTCTAGCACGATCTTGCATTGGCGCATACACACACACAATCACCCACATTTGTATTCCAACTTTCAACTTTACCCACACAATCCTTGATCCAACTGATCCATACTGTCTTATGCTCTTCTTCCATCTTTTACTCACAACTATACATACTCCTTCCTTTGCCCTCTCATTCTCACCTACTCCTGCACATATACCCCATCCATACTCCCATTTTCTCACACTTTCTCCTCTCCATTTTGTTTCAGTTATTCCACATACATCCACTTTCGCACCCTCAAGCACCTGGACAATCTCTCTCTCTTTCACCTCATCATTCGCTCCCCTTACATTCCACGTTCTGATAGGTATGTATACACAGTATATATGGTAGAGTGTGCGTTTCATACACGGGTGAACCAGGGTTCGCGCCCCACCAAGGTAATAAATTTTTGGAGTGATCACCCAGCCACGTACTTCATTGGCGGACACAAGGGGTGTTGTGGTTGAACCAATGTCGCTTACAATAAAGTATGCTTGCACCCAATCGGCTTGCGCGGGCCGATTACACTTGGGTCACAGACTACACACACATCCAAAGCCACTCCAACACTACAATTACACTTACAAGCACTTCTCACCCTACATACAATCTCTACCAGACAGCCTAAGCCACTTGGTAGAGATACATTGGCTGTATCGTTCCGACTTCGGTCGGGATAGGATCGGTCCTGCAGTGGATACTCAAACGGCTGATGATGATGATATATATATATATATATATATATATATATATATATATATATATATATATATAGATAGAGAGAAAAAAAAAATAGGTTTAAATCTTAGCATTAAGACCCAACCACTTCTTAGCAGTCAAAAGGGTTTCCTGGTATGTGCATCTGTGTAACTGTAACTCAGTGTAAATATATCCAACTCTCTCTCTCTCTCTCTCTCTCTCTCTCCTCAACGTATTTAACTCTCACTCACTCCTTCCTGTCACCCACCTCACACTTTCAACTTGCCTTTTCCACCCTTCCACCACCCTATCAGTACTTCACTCTCCCCACTTTTCTTACATCTTTCTCCCTTCCCTGCACACTCTAATCTTCCCTCATTCTGTCCTTGTCACCTTCCCCTCGCACCGTATTCCTTCATCACTTTCTTTTCTCTATCTACGTTTTGTCTTCACCATGTCTCTACCTCTCTCCTTCACTACACTTTTACCTGTCAACCTACCTGCCACCCTGCTTACCTCTCTCTCTCTCTCTCTCTCTCTCTCTCTCTCTCTCTCTCTCTCACACTTTTCAATGCTAATGTTTCTCTCTCTGACGTGACCATAGCCTGTCGGGCCATTAGGTTTTTACGGCTCTCCATCTGTCCATTCATACATTCATTCATCTGTCCATCCATTCATCCATCAATCCATTACTCCATCTACCAATCTGCCTGTCCGTACATTCACCCATCCATCTATCCGTCCACCAATCCGTCCATTCATCCATCTATACATTCACCTATCCATCCATCCATCTCTCTCTCTCTCTCTCTCTCTCTCTCTCTCTCTCTCTCTCTCTGCCACTTCTCTTAATTTCATTTTCCATCTCTTCTCTTCTTCCTTCCTGTCTCCTTCCCATCCATCTCCCTTCCCTCCTTCTCTCTCTCCCTCACTGCCCCACTCCCCTACTTCCTCTCTCCCTCTCTCCCTCACTACCTCGCTCCTTCTCTCCCTCTCTCTCTCTCTCTCTCTCTCTCTCTCTCTCTCTCTCTCTCTCTCTCTCTCCATTCCCCCTCTGTTCTCCTTTCCTTCACGTTTCATACGCTTAAACTGCTGGGTACAACACCAAAGAGATATAAATCTGCCCCAGTGGCATAAAGCTAATTGGAATAAGAACGTTGTCATGTTGCATGATTCAGACTAGGAAATGCAGCATAATAGCTCTACTTTTTAGTGACGGTTTTATAAACCACGCCTTTACCGGACATGGAATAGAGGAAATACATGGCATTTTAAAAGTTTGGCTAGAACTTCAATATTTGTTTTAATGTGACAATGATTAGTAATCCCTTTCCACTCAAATTACGTCCAAGCGTAGTCCAGTTGGAGGGTTGATTTGGATAACAACCAAGAAAAGTAATTTGTGCCTCATAACTGAGGCTCATCGAGTTTCATGCAACCACAACTTAGTATTCGAGCTGTGCGGGAGGCCCGGTTCCGACAGATGAAAAAATCTCCACAATACCCACAGTACATAAAGGATATGGCCACTGTCAAAGGCAATGCACGTAATCAGACGTTCCTCTCTGTGACGCGACGCATTCCTGATCGTCTAACAGAGTACGCAGAAGGCGGGTTAGCATCAAGCAGGGAATACGGTAAATATATTCCACCGAACAGTATGCCCAACGGTAAACATAAAGGTGCAGAAGAAACACATTACACTGAATACATAAAGCGCACACACACACACACACACACACACACACACACACACACACACACACACACACACACACACACACATATATGTACGCACACGCACGTACATGCACACGAACATACATACATGCACTTACAGATAATCACAAAAATAGAAATGCATAAAAATACTTTTTCACATATACACGCATATACCCGGGACATCTAACCAACTGACAGAGCATAATTTCAAGGGAAAACTCAACTATATACAGGAAGAAGACAGAACAAACAATATACTGCATTTATCCTCTCTAAAGTGATATTGCCCCTGTATTGTAGTTTTGCCAACACTATACGATTCTATTCATCTTCGGGCAAACCAGTCAAAGTGAAGTTACTGAAAGCGATAATTTACGCTTTTAGTCCTACAAGGCATTTTTCAATTTATTCCCCTTACCTATACCAACTCGAGGTGTATGTATGTCAAGTTCAAGTCTGAGAAGGCAAAAGCGGCAGTGATTGTAGCACATGCACCGTGTGAGGACAGGAGTGAGAGAGAGAAAGACAGATTTTGGGATGAGCTGGATGAAGTAGTGGGAGAAATCCCCAGGAGCTACAAGGTGATCATAATGGGGGATATGAATGGAAGAGTAGGCAGTGGTCCTGCGGATGACATAATGGATTGCTATGAAGTACCAGAGAAAATGATAATGGGAAACGACTAAAGGATATGTCAGGAGAGGAGGTTGTGCATTTGTAACTCGTATTTCAAACACAAAGATGCACATAAATATATGTGGTACCCCCTGGGGGTAGGGGGGCTTTTCAAGAATACTCCCCCAGTATCCCTGCTTGTCGTAAAAGGCGATTAAAAGCGTTGGCGGAGGGTTAGTGCCCCTCCCCGGAAAACAACTAACTAAAAAAACAAACAATAAGCCTCGGACAAGGACTGACCAAACGATGACGACCAAGGACCGGACAAAGGACATGGTAATTGGAACTTGGAATGTAAGGGGAGCGAATGATGAGGTGAAAGAGAGAGAGAGATTGTCCAGGTGCTTGAGGGTGCGAAAGTGGATGTATGTGGAATAACTGAAACAAATGGAGAGGAGAAAGTGTGAGAGAATGGGAGTATGGATGGGGTATATGTGCAGGAATAGGTGAGAATGAGAGGGCAAAGGAAGGAGTATGTATAGTTGTGAGTAAAAGATGGAAGAGGAGCATAAGACAGTATGGATCAGTTGGGTCAAGGATTGTGTGGGTAAAGTTGAAAGTTGGAATACAAATGTGGGCGATTGTGTGTGTGTATGCACCAACGCAAGATCGTGCTAGAAGAGTGAGAGAAGAGTTCTGGACAAATGAAGAGGTGTGCATCGAAAAGTTTGGAAGGAATAAGACAGTGTTTTTGATTGGTGATATGAATGGTAAAGTTAGGAATGTGAAGGTGGATGGAATAGTTGGTAAGTAGGGTGTGCCTGCTGAGATAGATGAGAATGGGAGTGCGTTAGTGGACGTTTGTGCTGGGAGGGGGGTTGGTGATAGCCAATACCCTCTTCAGGCATAAAATGATCCACAGGTATACATGGCGAGTGATGAGAAGGGTGGGTGGTGAACTGAATGAAAGGAAGGCAATGATTGATTATGTGTGTGTGGATGAAAGGATGCGAAGATGTGTAAAGGATGCAAGAGTGTATACAGGTTGGGGGAGTGGACTTTCTGACCACTGCTTGGTGGTGGCATGAATTAGAATGCAAGTAAGATGGAGGAATAGAAGAAGGGAAAGACGAGAGGAAGGAGTAGTTGCAAGGAGAATGGAAAGGTTACAAGAGGATGAGAAAAAGGCAGAGTATAAGAGAGAAGTGGAGGAACGATTGGGCAAATATGAATTGGAGCAGATGGGAGACGTGGAAGGTGTGTGTAAGATATTTACAGAAGAAATATGTGCAGCATGTGATGTGGTGTGTGGAAGGAAGAGAAGACGGAGGGAGGTGCAAGGAACAGCGTGGTGGACTGAAGAGGTGAAACAGGCTGTGGCACAAAAGAAGAAAGCATACAATGAATGGATGAGAAATAGGGGCGTGGAGGAAGTTGAGAGGCGGAAGAGAGAGTTATATGTAGAAAGAAAGAGAGAGGTGAAAAGATTAGTAAGAGAGAGTAAGATGAGAGTGGATGAGGAATTTGGAAGGAATTTGAGTGTAAAGTGGAGGGACTGTAAGAAAATGTTCTGGAGAGAGGTGAAAAGAGTAAGACAGGGTGGAAGTGAAGTTAGCAGGGGAGTGAAAGATAAAAATGGTAGATTACTAGTGGAGAAGTGAGAAAAGGTGAGCAGATGGAGAGAACACTTTAAGGAATTGTTGAACGTAGAGGATGGAAGTAATGCAAGTATAAGTGGTTGGGGAATGGCTGGGAGAAGGAGGGAGGTGAGAAGACAGGAAGAAATCAGTAGGATAGAAGTTGTGGAAGCAATGAAGAAAGTTAAATCGGGGAAAGCCCCAGGAATTGATGGAGTGTGTGGTGAAATGCTGAAGTATGGGGGAGAGATAGTAGTAGAATGGATGTGGAAGATATGCAGATTGGCCTGGGAGGAAGGTAGAGTCCCGGAGGATTGGAAGTCAGGTATAATTATTCCCTTGTACAGAGGAAAAGGGGAAAAAGAAGTGTGTGGTAATCATAGGGGCATTTGTCTTCTTAGTGTAATAGGAAAAGTGTATGGTAGGATACTTATGGACAGAGTTAGAGAAAGAACAGAGAAATTAGTTGGAGAAGAACAGGGAGGCTTTAGGAAGGGAAGAGGTTGTGTAGATCAGATATTCATTCTTAGATCTTTAGCGGAAAAGTTTCTAGAGAAGGGAAAGAAGTTGTATGCGGCTTTCATGGATTTGGAGAAAGCATATGACAAGGTGGATAGACAAGGATTGTGGAAAGTGTTAAGAATATATGGAGTAGATGGGAAGTTGTTGAATGCTGTGAAGAGTATGTACGATGGTGCGAAGGCTGCAGTGCGTGTGGATGGTGAACTAAGTGAATTCTTCTCTTTGAAAGTTGGTTTGAAACAGGGATGTGTCATGTCTTCATGGTTGTTCAATCTGTACATGGATGGAGTAATAAAGAGGTACAAGGTAGGGTAGTGGATGTTGGAGTGGCCCTGGTGAGAGAGGATAGTGTTTGGAAACTCCCAGCACTGTTGTTTGCAGATGATACTGTGTTGTTGAGTGAAGACGAAGGGGAGCTGCAAGGCTTGGTGGATGAGTTTGAGAGAGTGTGTAAGAAACGGAATCTAAAGGTGAATGTAGGGAAGAGTAAAGTGATGGTCTTTGAGAGAGGTGAAGTTAGTGAATGTACAGCGAGGTTGGATGGTGAGGAATTGGAAAATGTGAGTACGTTTAAGTACTTGGGTAGTGTGATCAGTAAGGATGGAGGTTTGGAGGGTGAAGTGCTTGAAAGGGTACAGCAGGGAAGAAAGGTTGCTGGTTCTTTGAATGCAGTGATAAGAAACAGGGAAGTCAGCATGGAAGTGAAAAAGTTTTACATGACAGTATTGTGATACCAACTCTAACGTACGGAAGTGAAGCTTGGACATTGTTGGAAGGACACAAGTCAAGAGTGAGAGCAGTGGAAATGAGTTATTTAAGAGGAGCCTGTGGAGTCACATGGAGAGACAGGCTGACGAATGAAGATATAAAGGAGCGTTGTGGTGTTGATGTGGATGTGATAGGAAGCATTATGAGGAACACACTGAGGTGGTTTGGCCATGTGGAGAGGATGGAGGGTGAAAGACTGACGAAGAGAGTGTATGTGAGTGAGGTGGAGGGGGGAAGAGGGAAGGGGAGGCCGAGGATGAGATGGAGGGATGGGGTGGAGAGGTATATGAGACACGGGGGTGTGAGTTGGGAGCAGGGCAGTGAAATGGCGGGGGACAGGGCGACTTGGAGGCGATTTGTTTGTGGCCACCCCAAACGGGATTGAGGCGTCTGGCAATAGATAGATAGATAGAGGGAACGGGGACCGTGTTGAAAGAAGCCTGATTGATTACGCGCTTGTTGAGAGGTCAATGATGGGAATGGTTGCTGATACGAGGGCTGTGAAAGGACGATGTGGTGGTCTGTCAGATCATATGATTGTGGTATGCAAGATCAGGAGTGAGGTGGATCAGGAGAGAGAGGAGCAGTCAGGGAGAAAGACTGAAAGTTGAGAAGCTGAGGATCAAAGAAATGGCAGATGATTACAGGACCAAAGTAGAGGACGAGTTAGAATCATTGAACTGGAATGAATTGGATCTGGACAGCTTGTGGAATGCATATAGGGACTGCTCAGTTAGGAATGCTAAAGTGGTGTGATGTGGCAATAGTAACAACAAAGAAGAAAGGTATGGCATGGTGGGATGAGAAGGTTAAAAAAGCGGTGGAGGAAAAGAGGAAGAAGTGGGTAAAGTGGTTACAGGACAGGGGTTCAGTTGAATTAAGAACTGAGTATATTGAGAGCAAGAAGCATGTAAAGAGACTAGTGAAGAGGAAAAAAGGAGGTAAATGATGATCTAGGAAAAAAATGAATGCGATCTATTCTGAAAATAGGAAGTTATTCTGGAATGAGGTGCGGAAATGTGGAAGTGAAAGCGGAAAGAAATGTGATGGTGTGACGGATGCAGGTGGTAGATTATTATCTCATGGAGATGAAGTAAGTACCAGATGGAAAGAATATTTTGAAAGCCTGATGAATGGGAATAGAAAGAGCAGAGCGGCTGTAAACATGACTGGTTTTGGGGGGGTTTAGAGAAGCAATGCAGTGCCAGACGTGACACTCGCACAGGTGAAGAGCTCTGTGAAACGGCTGAAAAAAAGGAAAGCAGCTGGGGTTGATGAGGTGTATGCAGAGATGCTTAAGTGTAGTGGAAAGAGTGGAATGAAGTGCTTGTTGAAGGTATGTAAGAAGGTTTGGATGAGTGAAACTGTACCTGCAGAGTGGAATAAGGCTGTGATTGTACCCCCATACAAAAATAAAGGTGAGCGAGGTGAGTGCAAAAATTATCGTGGCATAAGTTTACGAAGTGTGGTAGGAAAAATTATTATAGAGAAAGTAAGAGAGATGTCAGAAGTCCTAGTGAGTGATAAGCAGGGTGTCTTTAGGAGTGGCAGAGGATGTGTGGATCAAATATTTGCAGTGAGACAAATAGCAGAGAAGGTTTGTGAGAAGGACCATTAGGTGTTTATGGCATTCATGGATCTGGAAAAAGCATACGACAAAGTAAACAGAGAGGGATCGTGGAAAGTTTTGCGCATGTTCGGTGTAGATGGTAAGCTGCTTGGTGCTGACAAGAGTTTTTATGATGGTAGCGAAGCATGTGTAAGGGTTAATGGGCAGCTAAGTGAATGGTTCGCGATCGGTGTGGGCGTGCGACAAGGTTGTGTGATGTCCCCGTGGTTGTTCAATATATATACGGATGGGGTGATGACAGAAGTAAAAACACGAGTAATGGAGAGAGAGATGGCGTTGGTAATGAATGGTGATGGGTGGAATATCTCAAATTTGATGTATGCTGATGATGCAGTACTGCTTGCAAGTGCCAGACAAGAACCTGGTAGGCTAGTGCAGAGTTTTGCTGATCTCTGTGAGCATCATGCCTTGAGAGTAAATGTAGCAAAGAATAAAGTGATGGTAATTGAGAGAAAAGGTGACTCCCAGTGTGATGTTACAGTGGATGGAGAGAGACTGAAATTGATGAGAGAGTTCAAATACCTGGGTACAGTGATAGAAAAGAGAGGATAATGTGCAAAAGAAGTTGAAAGTAGAGTGACACAAGGAAGAAAAGTACCTGGTGCAATGAAGGCCTTGATAAGAAACAGAGGCTTGAGTGCTGAAGTTGCACGAAGCTTACATGAGAGAGTGTTAGTGCCAACTTTAACAGATGGATGTGAAACTATGGTGTGGCATGAAAATGAAAAGTCAACAGTAAGAGCAGTGGAGATGGGATTGCTGAGGAATGTACGTGGAGTACAGAGGGTGGATGGGATACGAAATTATGTGATTCGTGAAAGGTGTGGAGTAAGGAAGTCGGTGGACACCAGAACTAAAGAGAGTGTAATGAGATGGTATGGTCATGTGGAGAGAATGGATAACAATAGAGTGGGGAAAAGGGTATATCTTAGCGAATTTGAAAGGGGGAGGAGGCGAGGTAGGCCAAGAAGGTGGAGAGATATGGTGGGTGAGTGTGTGAGGAAGAGAAGTTTGGAAGTCGGTGAGGCTAGGGAACTGACAAGAGATCGAGCTGGCTGGATGAATGTGGTGAGGAGAAGTGCACGATCAGGGATTTTGGCACCCCTTTTTAACGTGGCAGCGTCCGGATTGACTCAGTCGGATACGTTTATGTGAAGCTACAGAACGTGGTGAATGTTTTTAGCATATCCGATAGAGCCAGGATTCCGGGGGCTTGAATGATGAGTGAATGAAAGCGTGGCCCATTGGATTGCGCAGATTTGGGTGGTCTGGGCATCCCTACTCCTCACCCTGCCCTAGGGTGGGAAAGGAGGTCCGGATGATGATGATCATCTTGATCTATACCACGCTTTCAATCAACTTTGGAAAGACTTTTCGAACTGGAGAGGTAAGATGTAGCCTTCATTCGCCCATTCGTTATTGTAGGTGTCCCCAGGACTGAATAAAATCGTCTGGAACTAGAAAGAATAAACAGCAAAGCATGCCATCCAAGTGAGTAACCTCTCCAATATGGAAAAGATTATCCAGATTATCACCTAGAACATTCAGTGAAAGATCAGAATACTCACCAATCCTTCGTCTCTCTACTGTATGTGTCCCCAGGACTGTACATGGAGGTACGGTGGAGAGAGAAGAAGAATAGGATAGCTTCTGGAGTCGAGGAGAGGTTGCAGCCGAAGGCTGTATCAAGGTGGCTAGAGCGGGCTGGCTGCAGAGGTCGGGGCAGCCCGGGCTGGCGCTAGCCCTACCACACCCTGTTTGATTGACCTCTGTAGCTGAAATGTATGGGGCGAATAGAGTGTGTTCGTTTCGCTGTTGCTGATTGGCCGCCGATGATGTAAATCTTTAGCTCTTCTTTTCTTAACACATATATATTTATATTTTAAATTGCCAGCTATGTAAGCAGCCAGTTAAAATATGGAATAATTTCTGAAGCTAAAGAGGCCAAAATAAGTTTAAAATATTTACTATTATCCAAAAAAAATTAAAGTTGATTATAATTTTTTTAAAACGATGAGTGACATTTGAAGCAAATGACACCCACGGTTTACACCCACGTCCGCATGTTGCACCGCATCCATCCATGGTGTACACCTACGTCCTCATGTTGAACTACAATATCCACCCACGGTGTACACCCACGTCCGTGTGTTGCACTACAATAGATGCCTGCATTTACTTCAATGACATCATTGGTGGCCAATCAACAGCCGCGAATCAAACACACCCTACTTGTCCCATACATCTCAGATACACAGGTCAGTCAAATAGACTATAGACCTTCCCACTCATTGCCGCATGAATGAATCATCACACCCTATATGTGCAGCTTGCTCATTTAACTTGCCAAATTTTTCTGTCTGTTTCAGAGTGATATTGTGCCATACGGTGTGAGGGAGGAGAGAATACCATGGTTTATAATTATGCTATGATGCACAATACTTACCATGAAAGATCATTTTCACTTCACTCGAGCACGTTTTCTATACTCTTGATATGAAACGTTACTTTCATTTTCACTCGAGCTCGTTTTTTATAATTGATTTCCTCATCTTCTAACATTTTACAGGAACAACACTTGTTTCAAGACTTACATCACCAAACGAATGTCAGTCCTTATTTTTGTAAAAAACATATTCTCAGCACTGAAATTTACCTTATTATTCTATACTACTTATTTTCTCTACTTTCATGTACTATATACACTTCCCCACACACTCATGAAATTCCAAGTTGGAGTAATGTGGGTGACAGTGATACGATGGTGATGCATGGCAGCCATGAAGGAAGCTGAAAGCCCATTTTGAGGCATTTATGTGGCATGTAACCCTTGTCCTCAGAGTCTGTCTGATACTTTAGGGAACCCGTGGTGTCAGAAAGGTAGTAGAAGTCCTTAGAGCAGAGGTCGGCAACCTTTTGAACATAGTGTGGCAGTTTATATTTAAAGTCAATTTTTTCGCCAAATTGCGTGCCATGTAAGATTTTTTAACATTGTAGCGACAGTTTAGCGGCCTTAATTAGTAAAATACATTGTGAACATACATAATATACATGCACACGTCTTACTGTGGTGTACAGTACATATCTGTATGCAAAACGAATAACTGAATAGGTAGGTATGACTTTTGGTGATACAACAAACATCGCTAACCGAATATTTAGAATAAATTATAAATATATTTACTAACCTCCTTACTGTGATCCTTGCTCCTGCTTCCCTTTAGCCGGAGTTGATATTTCGGGTGAATATTTTGATACCTTGAACTTCACACAGCCCTCAGAATGATCCGTTGTAAGTTTGCTGCAGTGCGGGTTAAGGATGTGCTTTAGCTGTGAAAACACCTGCTCACACTGACACGTAGATCCAAAGACTGATACTAATGCAAAAGCAACTTTCTTGCAGTTGAATTTATTAGACAGTGATGCCCAACAGCTTAAAATGGAGGCTCCATGATCATCCACAGTTTTTTTCCAGTTTTTCTCAAAGCTCCTTGAATTTAGCTTACCATAACCTGAAAATCAGTCAACTGCTGTTCCAACTCCTCAGTTTCCATCCACTGGAACAGAGGTATTTC
The DNA here is from genome assembly GCF_032717465.1 of Coenobita brevimanus. NCBI lineage: Eukaryota > Metazoa > Arthropoda > Malacostraca > Decapoda > Coenobitidae > Coenobita > Coenobita brevimanus. The sequence goes on along the minus strand of NC_136969.1, from coordinate 22,299,828 downwards.
CAAGTATTTAAAGTTCTATATTTAAAGTTCTCTGGTCTGATCAAAAATGAAAACACTGGGCCAGTGTGTTGTATCTCTTGAAAGCTGACAGAGAACTCGGACTCTAATTCCTGCATGTAGACTTTAATATCAGAATGATATTGATCAATGACTGGATGAGTTACAGATAAGGTTTTCAAGTTTTTGAAGTAACGGAAAGATCCATTTTTAATATACAATGAGAAAACGGCAATCCTTGCCACAAATGCTTTCCATGTATCATACAAATCCAGTAAAGTCTGTCCTGCTCCTTGGAAGCAAAGATTGAGGTCGTTGAGGTGTGAGGTGATATCTGAGAGAAAAAGTTTTGCAATCTAGTCTCTATTCTCCAGTTCAGGATAGGTTTGGCCTTTTCCCCGTTAAAAAGATCTTAATTTCATCAAAGCACTACATAAATCTCTCCAAAACCTTCTCACAGCATAACCACTTGACACTGCTATGTAAGGGTGTATATTTGTATGCACTTTCCATCTCTTCAAGGAAAGACTGAAAGTGCCTGTGTGTAAGAAAAATGCGTGCAACAAGAAAATCCACTATTTTTTTTTACGGTAACCATCACATTCTTGAGTTCAGAGTTCAAAATCGTGGCACATAGATTTTCTTGGAGAATGATGCAGTGCAATTTCCGGATGAGGAACCCAATTTTATCGTCAAGCAGATTGGTAAAGCCTTTGCTTTTTCCTACCACAGCAGAAGCATCATTCATTGTAACTGCAATAATTTTTCTAATGTCAAAACCTCGGTCCTCAAAATGGTCCATTATATCCTCTCCCTTGGTAGTGTCATGCATAGGTTTAAGACAGCACAGCTCCTTGTGTACCTCTGCGTCACTATACCTGGCAAAGATAGCCAACCGGGGAATGTCATTTATATCCACAAATTCATCCAGGGCCACGTTGAACACAGGTGCGTTTCTTAAACCAATAGTTTGTTGCTCACTCACAGTGGCAGACATTTCAGAAATGCGCTTTTCCACGGTTCTAGCAGAGACAGGCATATCTTTTGTCCTTGAGATGATAATATTCTTATTTGACATGTCATCAAATAACTCTTCGGAGCAGTCCAGGAATGCAGCTTTTATATAATCATCAATGAAAGGCTTTCCATGTTTTGCAATGCACAGAGCTGCTTTGTATCTTGTTTCAGTTAAATTACTTTTGCTAGCACACGAGATCTTCAACACACTGCTTTGTTTTTCATAGCTGGATACTGCTTTCTTAATAGCCTCAGCCTTGTCTGCATTGTCCTTGTAAGTTTTTTCATGTTTTGTTTCAAAGTGTCTCTTAACACTCGATGTGCGGCACACAACATTTTCACAGCAGAGAGCACACATAACATGATCATTCTGCTGGATTAATCCAAAGTAGTTTGTCTATGATGCCTGAAAAGACCGCACATCTTCTTGGCAGTAGCATTGTAATCGTATCTCCGAACTTGTGACGACTATAAGGTGACTGAGTAGCTGCCTAAGCTTCACTAAAGCCCAGTCGGGTAGCACGAATGTGTCTCGTACTCGTCAACGTCTCGCAGTACTCACTCACATCTTTTTGTGGGTTACAAATAGTTTCGTTGTTAACTCACTGAATCATGCGTCAGAATCTTATCTACATCAATTATTATTCAAGGACATCTATTTTTCCTATAATTGATTTGATAAGGATGTGCCCACCTCTCTCTCTCTCTCTCTCTCTCTCTCTCTCTCTCTCTCTCTCTCTCTCTCTCTCTGTCTCTCTTCGCATTTTCAATAATTTCTTTGTTACTTCGGATCACGTCGAGTGCCATAGTAGCCTATAGCACTTTGTGTGCCAAGTCTGGCATGCATGCCTAGGGTTGCCAGCCCCTGCCTTAGAGTCTCAAGGATCATAAGGGTTATTGCTGAGTGATGACAAGGAGCTATGAGAGGAAACAAGTGAGGGAAGCCTGGGCACATCATTATGCGTGACAACTTCTAAAATCTGGCATCGTCTCTCCACTTGACAATGACGACACTGTCACTTCCAGTTCCCCTCCTAATCTCACTTTCATTCAGCCCCATCCTTGTATGGGGCATGGTTGGAGATGGCAGGGGCCAAGGTGGCCAGCAGCAGCAGAAGGTGGATCAGAAGATGCAAAATCGGAAACCATTCATTTCTACCCTTCCAATTTCCTGAGGAAGACTGGCAACATCACAAACTCGCCCCTTATATGCCTGTGTCACGCGCTGGGCAAAAGAGAAAATGGGAACAAATTCAAATGCAGATGGGAAATCCAAAACGGCTGTGTCCGTTAACCGAGTTTTCCTGAACATTTTTTCTTTTTTGACAACATTGTCCGTCACCCGAGCTCTAGGGATTAAGAAATACATTATAAACTAGAGGAGCTAGAAATAACTTTCAGTAATACCATGATAACCACATATCTCTCCTAAGTTGTGTAAAATCATCAGAGGGTTCCAAAAATATGGCGACATTTTACAGGATGGGATTAAGAACACAATGTTAAGAAACTGGCCCCAGCAAGTTTCCATGACCTGAAAAAAAAAATCACCATAAGCTAAAACAGAGAGTTAACCACTCCTTCAAGGACCCCCCCCCTTTTCTGCTCTCAGAGAATTTTATTTAAAATTGGTTGTGATCCTGTTTTCGGCCAAGCTGCCAGATAGTTTTTCTTTTTCCTTACTCCCTCTTACTTTTTTTTTCATGTTCCTAACTCACCTCATCTCTTGGGTTGGGAATTAAGGCTTAGCAATAAAGTTAATTTTTTTGACGATGATAGTGATAATGAAAATGGTGATGATGTCGATGATGATGATGATGATGATTATGATTTCACAGGGGCTTAATCCCCACACGCCGGGCAATATTTAACGCAGTCATCATCTCACTACAAACAATATCTCCGAAACTACTGTTTCAAAACTTAATATATCGGAAAGTATAGCACTTAGAGAATCGAATTAATGACTATTTTACTCAACAACTCTTCCTCTTGCGAATGAAAGTATCCCCCAAGTCCGTAGATCCTCGCGTTGATGAGTAATGATGTGAGGAAGAAAACTAATTTTTGGCGCGAGAGAGGAGGCATTCGTGCATCTGCCCACAGCTCCAACTATGGCTTTGCTCCCAACATGATAACTTACTCCACTACTAGATAAACTAGACGCTGTTGCATCCAAGGCATACCAAATGGCACTATAACTGAGCCCTTTTCTAGTATCCTTGGAAAGAGGCTTGGCAGGGGTGGATGATGCAATTGGCTACAGGCAGTACAGACGGAATCAGACAAAGAAGAACCTGAATAAAGCATTGTACACCTGGCACTGTGTAGTATAGAAGGACTCCCTCCCTACCCTTTGATGGTGAGATGAAATGGAGGCCAGTTTAAATGGTGACGGGAAGACACTTGCATGTACAGCCGCTACCCGTTGGCCTTGTGGAAGCCAGACTGTGACGTTTATAGATGTTACCAGGTGAATGGGGGTTAAGGGAACAATCACGATTACCACCAGACTTCTTTATTACAAGATGAATTTATCTGATTGTGGATGCTTGGGTACTGAGATAAACCAGTCAGCATATTCCGGGCTCCCCAGAATGCTGTCTTTGTTAATCCATCCTGAATGACGATGATGATGCTCTTTTTTTTTTTTTTTATTGGTCAGAGTAGTCTGTAAATAGCACACCATAAGAACCTAACCTGGCGGTAACTACTCATATGTGTTGTGGGGACGGCTCAATCTGCTGGCCACTGGCGTGAGTTTAGGTGAGGCAGTGGGAGTACAAAATTAATTCATGGTGCAGGATAAACGATAATGTTGACTAAGCCGTCCCCTCAGCACACGAGAAAATTCCTGATAGGGTAGAATAGAAGCATTATCTATAGACCCTCCAGTACAGTACTTTGGCTGCCTATGGATTACTTCATTCAAGGCAAGATCGGCCTCGGGCCTCGGTGTCTGAAATGATATAATTATTAGACATTTAAATCTCTATCTGCTCTACCATGACGATATACCTAATCTATTGTCTTTACCACCGGACGATACTGTTCACCTGAGGAAGGGTCTCATGCAGTGAAGGGGGCTTTCATTCCCCATGTTCCCTATATCCAGGCTATTACCTCTTTGCTATTATGTTCTTGTTGTCCTAGGATCATCTGAAATGTGAATCCAGTGGAATGCAGGTTTAACTTGCCCACCTTCAATGCAGTTCACTATCCTCTTTTCGGGGAACATGAATAACCAGCAGGAAATTATTTGGCTTTATCAGTGTCACCACGTGGTGGCGTCTCTCTCCAGTACAAGGGTTAGAAGTAAGCAACGTAATTTATTCCCAAGCTCTTATGACTCGCATTTAGCTGAGTAAAATTGCCTGGACTCATCCGAAATAGAATACGGGGATTGTTTCGAGATTGCCTAGGTTAATAGTGCCAATAAAATTCTGTGATGCACTATGACTTACCCTTACCAAAGTAAAATCGTATGACATTAACAGTAATTGAATACCAGATCTTCACAGAGTTATTTAAATTATGCTCATTCGTCCCTATTATGTCCTGAAACAGAAAAAATCTTTCCACTACTACTGTAAAATATACAGTTGTAGTAATATTATTAATAAATACGGGAAAATATATCAGTTATAAAAATCCCTACATGGCAAGAGAAAATAACATAGGGAACACTACGCTGCTGCAACACTCCACCTGACCAAGCACGTAACCCCACCTCCCTGCACACCTAACCAAGTGCATAATGGCCCTCCCCCTCCCCCTTCCCCCCCAATCGTTTCTTTTAAAAGTGGGCGTAAGTAGAACGACTTGAGGACACATAATCTAGGCCCTTCAGATTACTTGGGCAGGTCACATTAATTTTTTTTTTCATTATTTAAAAATAAACTCTAAGTCTACTAATACCAAGTCGGATCACTTCCTTCTAAAACGACTCCAAGCTCGTGCAGGGAGCAGAGCATCAGAGTGACGTTGACTGGCTCTGGCACGAAACCCCGGTTCAGTTGACTCCTGACCATGATGCTGGGTGGATGCTTGCCCCACTCATCAGACCATGACACATTTTTCATCCCGGAGGAGTGAGGGAAGGGACTGAAATGTGTGAGGGAATGTGTGGGGCTGTGATGGAAGGTGTAGGGGTGTGAGAAAACCTACTGCTATATTATAGGGTTAAACGAGTCCGCACTTCTTCCCCCTTCTTCATTTTCCCTTAGTATAAATGTTTAATTTGAGTCTGCCCTTATATACATTTTCTGTTACTTAAGCCAACTGACGTCACACACAAGCCACTCCTCCCTGCGCCCTGATGGAAAGTGAACCAACTTGGTATTAGTAGACAGAATAAACTATTTAAGAGAGAGCATTCTAGTTATCAAAAGGCGCCAATTCACTATAAGACACATAACTCCGTGAAATTTCATTACTCCACAGTGAATACTTTCTGAGTTCTGGCCCAGAAACGAAATCTATACGCCCGGCCAGCCATACTGCCGCCCACCTCTACGGACGGACACCTGTTGATCCTAGTTATAGCAACACCCTTCTCTGACTTAGACAGTTGGAGGGTAAAAAAGAGGCAGAACGGCAAAAGTGAGAGAGAGAGAGAGAGAGAGAGAGAGAGAGAGAGAGATGGAGAGAGGAAACGCGAGGGAAAGAGAAAAAAAAAGGTTGAGAAAGAGTCAAAGAAAATTTTAAAATGAGATAAAAGGGCAAGGAGAAAATGAAAAGGGGAGAAAGAGGGAAAGCTGAAGTAAGAAAAAGAGAGAAAAGAGGTGCAGACATACAAGAGAAAAATGTGGAAGCAAATGGAAGAGAGAGAGAGAGAGAGAGAGAGAGAGAGAGAGAGAGAGAGAGAGAGAGAGAGAGAGAAGTCTATGTCCTCCCCGTTCTCGAGAACAATACTTTCGTTCCCCGTCACAACCTCAAAAGTGCAAATGCCACGTCTACAATGAATACTAAATGAAGCACCCAGATCCGTATAAAATGAACGCTCTCTGGGCATTAGATCAATGTAATAATTACATAAAGTGACAAGTGGGTTGGTAGAGTTAGTTCCCCTCCACGTACAACAACTAAAATCATACGGTCGCCCCTTTCGGAATTATGGCGTCTGGCTATAGATAGATGGAACATCTCTCCCTTAAATTCCCGACTATATTGTGATGCACAGACAATCTGGAGTAACACAAAATCATCCTGAAATAAGTAACCCAATATGACCACTAAAGGCAGCACGGCTGGTTTCTCAGCTTGCTGTGTAGGGCAGGTGTCGGAAACTTTCGATGGACTGGGGGGCTGGAACTGCTGTTACTCAGCCGGTAGACCAGATGTTTTGAACTTGTTAAACACTACACCCCCCCTCCTCCAATAATAACAATAACAATAATAATAATAATAATAATAATAATAATAACAACAATAATAATAATAATAATAATAATTTCATTCGTTCAACATCCAATCCGACGTTGACATATAAGCAACGTAGGAGACCGGGGCTGGGCATTTAAGATGAGAGAGAACAGTCGCACTCATTCCTGAATGGCATTACGTGAGCAGTAAACCCCAACCACCCCTTGGATATAAACCTTCACTGGCTCATTCCAACTGGAGCGCCGTAATTACGCACTAAACCACCAGGCACCAAAATTAGGTTATATGGATACCACCTAGGGTAGTAAATGGTTTCCTGGTGTACAGAAAACAATTTGGCTTGTCACTCGGTGTAGAGTCACCCACAGGCAGAAGGACGAGGAAAGAATGAAGGAAAGATAGACAAAAGAGAGGGTGTAATGTCAACCGCAGGCAGAAGGACGAGGGAAGAATGAAGAAAAGAAAGACAGAAGAGGATGGAAGGAAAGAAGGTTGGAGGAGGGGAAAGGGCAGGCACCCGAGAGCAGCACTACATCGATTGAGTGGATGGTGAGCGCCCCCACCTACCCACAAATAATAATAATAATAATAATAATAATAATAATAATAAATAACCAGAAAGCACTCATAAGTACCTACCTCCACCAATGCCATTGCCAGTAGAAAGGATCCGGATCCATGGAGACATTGTGTGGATTACATAGGATCCAGATCCGAAATTTAATCAATTGTTCCTTGACCCATGGCCCACTCTAACACAAAATTTTATTGAAATTCACTGAAAATTTTTGGAGATATTATGAAGCTTGGACCTTGTTGGAGGGAAACAAATAAAAAATGTGAGCAGTGGATATGAGTTATTTGAGAGGAGCACATGAAAAGACAGACTGACAAATAAGGAAGGAGTGTTGTGGTGTGGATGTGGATGTGATAGGAAGCTTTAGGAGAAACACTTTGGGGTAGTTTGGCCATGTGGAGAGGATGGAGAGCGAGACTGACGAGGAGAGTGTATGTGAGTGAGGTGGAGGGGGGGCAGAGGGAGGGGGAGGCCAGGGATAAATGAAGTGATGGAGTGGAGAGGTATATGAGAGAGGGGCGTGTGAGCTGGGAGCAGGGCAGTGAAATGGAGGGGGACACAGTGAAATGGAGGCAAATTGTTTGTGGCCACTCCTTATGGGGTTAATATAAGGTAACCCTAAAAATCAGATATCAGGTAACCCGGGATCTGCCAGACCCCAATTTTTAAAAATTCGGCAAAAATTGATACAATGGGGTTATTGAGATATGTTTTTTACACAAGTTCTACAACCATTTGGCTACAACTTCTTGGAAAACTTATCAAAAGTCTTCTTCAAAAAAATATTTTGGGAAATTACAAACATTTGAAATTTATACATTCTTAAATATAATGCCACTACTTCCCAGCTGAGAATGATTCCCCAGTTATCAACCACTGCCTGGTGTAGACATGTGACCAAAGTATGTGTTATGAAAGGGATAAGACCCTGTGTTTGTAAATAAGGTAAAATCTGGATACTCCACCAAAATAACACATCAGGTAACCTGGGGTCTGCTGGACCCCAAGGCCGTAATAGGGCAAAACCTAATCAAGATCAAAAAAAGTCCTAATAATCACACTCACTTACGCTACTATTCAGGAAGGCAGAGGGAAAACAAATCCCCAAGACCTTAAATTTATATATGACATAAACAAAAAAACTTTTGGTGGCGTCTGACAGATCCCAGGTTACCTTACAGGGGTTAAAGCATCTGGCAATAGACAGATAGATAGAGAGATAGATAGATAGGACTGCATCATCCATTAACCCGAGGCATCCCATCGACGTAAGGGTTACGTCGCAACATTTTGTCACAGCTAGACCTGCCGACGTACTGGTACATCGCGCAATTGCAAGATTAATAATTTGCACAATTTTCAATTTTTGCGCGTGATTTTTGGTACGTACACACGGGGCACCTTCCTCTATTCCTCTACAAGATGCCAGGCAGGGACAATGCCCTACCCTGCATGACCTCCGCCCCTACGCACGCCATTGTCTCGGCAATTCACCTGTTACCAGTGACCTGGCCAATAAAGACATTCAGGGCCAGAGTGATTCCCCAATCGATGACAATGTGGAGGACAAAGTTTAAGTAGCATTAGAGGAAGAAACAGTCAGAAATCATGATCAGGTAATGTCATCAAAAAAGGTCAGGCATGTTGATGTGTTAGTGAGTGAAACAATGCTTATATTGCCTATATTACTGTTTGAAAACCAATATACTCTCTTACTGCATATAAATTCATACCAAATAATTAAATTACGTTTATAAGTGGTGTGGAATAGTTACCCTCCCATAGAACTTGTTTTCTTTGGAGCCATCCTAATAGAAATCAGTGAGGTAAGGAGGTACTGCTACCTGTATCGATTATTTTAAACCTCAGGTGAGCGATTTCTATATGAATTTTCGATGTTTCTCACCAAAAGCAGAGGTTTGAGCCAAAAAATTTTTTTCCAAAATTTGTCAGGACTGGGGGGAGTCAGTGGTGGAAAATCGTTCGGGACGTGACGGGTTAATGTTTATTGTCTCTTAACAGTATCAGTTCCAAGGAGCCGAGATTTCAGATAATCTCTGTAGTCACTGTCCACAAAATGTACGGAGCATACCAATGGATTATCAGCGTTTATATCATCAGTGCGACAACAGGAATGAATCCACCATTGTCTAAGTTCTTTTGCCCTTGGAAAGCGGAAGTATTGTATGTTTGATCCTGCTGTATTTCTTCTTGTATTGAGGTACCCATATACTGAACATTTGCTTGGCATATCTGCAACGTTGAAGAGATTTCAGTGAAAAATGTCACAGTAAACAGGTGTACACACAAAGACGACCTGGGTCAGACTGGTGTCAAGGACAGGGAGAAGTGGGGAGTGTGGTACAGCTGACGTCACCACTCACTCACTCTACCTGCGCGCACTGTCTGACCTTGTCTGCATGGGTCTCGTGTGCAACCTTCAGTATATATATAGAATCATATAAATACAAAGAGAATGGTGTGGGTGTTTAAGCAAGTGGATATATTGAAGATAGTCGCATTGTGTTGGTGTTGATGTGGGAGGATGGATGGATGGATGGTTGGGTAAGTGAGTGTGTGTGTGTGTGTGTGTGTGTGTGTGTGTGTGTGTGTGTGTGTGTGTGTGTGAATCATCAGTTCCTCTGTAATGCATTCCACTGTCACTCCCTCATTCCCCGTCATGTCTGGCCTTCTCATTTCTAGAATCCCTCTGTAATGTAATTCTATGCCATGATGGTTATGTCTCTCTTATGTCAACTCTTCTTCAGTCAGGTCAATAGTCCCTGTGTCGTTTCATCGCATTCTGCTATGTATTACATTTGAATTTTTCAGTCCATCTGCCATGTCAGTAATTCCGTCACGCCAACAATTCATTTGTGTCATCACTTCCGTCACGTCAAAATTTTCCTAGTCTCAACTCTTCTGCCTTGTTATCAATCCATGTCATATTATCTCCGTATTATGTCTTCATATATGCAGGCCCTGCCCCCAGCTCCTCCTTCCACCTCATCTTACATCTTATCTTACTTTTCCCACTCGCATCCTTTCCAACTATCCCTTACTTTTCGCACTCGCACCCTTTCCAGCTATCCATTTTTCCCGTACCTCCATTCTTTCCCTCCATCCTTCCTTATTCTTCCTCTCTCCCTTCCGCTAGCTCCATTCACTCCCTTTATCTCTCTTTAATCTTTCTTCCCCCCAGTAGTCTATCTTCACCCCTCCTCCCCATTCGTAAGTGTTTGTTTACGGCTGGCGCGGAGTCTATCATTTGGCCTCAGCGCTTACGAACTTCCTTGAGCTTAAAGCTGTGCACAAGATATCTTGTTTCTTTTCTCTTCATTCATACTGCTTCCAAGCACTTCACAGTAAAGCTTGAGTAACTATAAACATAATAATAATAATAGTAATAATAATAATAATAATAGTAATAATAATAATAATAATAATAATAATAATAATAATAATAATGATGATGATGATGATGATAGTGATGATGATGATGATGGTGGTGGTGGTGGTGATATAATAATAATAATAATAATAATAATAATAATAATCCATCATCATCCAATCCTGTTGCCCCATGAGGAAAGTAGGAGCCAAGGGCTAGCCAAGTTGATTCTGACATTTAAGATGAGAGTGACCAGCCTCACTCATCCCTGCGTGGTATTAGATGAGCAATAAACCCCAACCACCCCTTAGATATAAACCAGCACAGGTTCAATCCGATTGGAGAGCATTAATTGCCCACTAAACCACCAAGCGCCATAATTTGGTTATATGGTACCATCCAGCGTAGTAAATGATTTCCAGGTGTACAGGAAACCATGTGGCTTGTCACTCAGCGTAGAATCACCCGCAGGCAGAAGGAAGAGGAAAGAATGAAGGAAGGAAAGACAGAAGAGGAAAGAAGGAAAGAATGAAGGATAAGAGGAAAGGCAGCCACCCGCAAGCAGCATTACATCGAGTGGATGGTGAGCGCCCCCACCTACCACTAATAATAATAATAATTATAATAATAATAAAATAATAATAATACAGTAATGATGATAATAATAATAGTAATAATAATAATAATAATAATAATAAATGCAAAGGAAAGGGGAAAAATGATAATTTGTAAAAACAAAAAGCTGCTAAAAAGACCGATTTGTTCTGCAGACTGATCAATATCCCTAACTAATACAAACCCTGAGGTTGAACTCATAAACTGTTTTTAGCTTATTAGATTGCTTGCTTTTACTCTTCTTTCCTCTTATACAACCACTAAGTATTTTATAACCAAACTGGAGTTAATAATGGATAAATACTACAACTCAACGTTTTTTCTAAGTATATAAAACTGCCATGGAAACTTTTTAATCAGAATAACTGGCTAAGGTATTTCATAAATACCTACCTTGACCTCGACTTTTACCGAAATCGGCCTTGCTTCCCAAATTACCAGCCATTATACTGCGGGAAACGGATAATTGTTCTCGACGACATAGTGTTGCGAAGCTTATCATTACGATGCATAAAATGGACACTGAATGATCATACAGCGACCTCTGATTATGATTCATAAAATGTAACCTAGCCATGCGAAAATATTAACGATCATTTTTACGTGACCTTTGAGTATGAGGCGAAATATGGATACTAACTTGGTGTATTGTTGTCGGTCATCAAATACGTAAAACTAACGCTATTATACGTTACCATTTCATAATGATGCGAAAAATGGATACAGACTTGTGAAAAGCGATTCATGTTAAGCCATAATGGTACTAAAAAAATGGGTGCCCAGATTATATGCCGCGCTGATTCAAAGTCCTAGACCATCGTCGCCAGGTGTAGCTGTGACGCGGGTCCATTTATTTACTTATTTCCTCTTGCACACAGGCGATGTTCCTTCCATTCAGCTGTACAGATCACTATCTCCCTGGGATTCGCGGTGCCACGGGTTAGGTCAGGTTTGGGCAGGTTAGGAAAAGTTCGGTTACATTCCCTTCGATTATGTTACATTAATTTAGATTAGAGGCTTAGGTAGGGTTAGGTTAGGTTCGATTAGGTTACGTTGGCTTAGGTTAAGTAAAATTAGGTTAAGCTCAGTTAGGTTTAGAAGTTAAGTTAGTCTAGGTGCGACTTGGTGAAGTTAGGTTAGGTCACGTTAAGGCAGGATAAATTAGGATTCGTTAGGTTATGTTCGCCAGATTTTCCCCTTGAAGTTTCATGAGTTGGTTTCGATCCCAGGATGCAGGGAATTTCCACGAAGCTCGGGCCTTGGCCTAGGGTGCCCACATGCAGAAAGGAAAAAAAATGGATTCTCTCTTGGTCCCAACGACGAATAAAATAGATACGGTCCTACTGCAATGCGACCAGTGTGTATGATACAGAAAATCCATAACTGACTTACTGTTAGCGATTCGTAATAGGACGATTAAAAAAAAAGGACACTGTGATATAACGAAATGATCGTGTAAATGGAAAATAAACTATCGTGGCGTGACTCATAATTATTATACAAAAAAATAGACACTGACTTCGGTATAATGATTTGAGTGATTTGTAGTGGGTCAGCACTGTAACCTCTAATCAAAGTCCCACACTAGAGAGAGAGAGAGAGAGAGAGAGAGAGAGAAAGAGAAATATATATAGATAGATAGATAAATATGTATATATATGAATATATATCTATTTATCTATCTATATATCCATCTCTCTCGCTCACTCTCTATCTATCTATCTATCTATCTATCTATCTAGACATATATATATATATATTTATATATATATATATATATATATATATATATATATATATATATATATATATATACATTTTTTTAATAACAGAGCAGAAGAAGGAAAAACAATCGAATAAAAAAAAATAATCCATACACCAGATTACTGGTGTCCTCTATTCATAAAATATCTGTAAGAATTAGACTTGAACAGCAGTAGGTTGAAGTTTGGAGGGAAACAACACTGGGGAAGCGAGTTCCAAAGAGATGCAGTTCGGGGAATGAAAGAATTCTGATAGGCAGAAGTTCTGCAATATGGCTGAGTGACATTCCAGTCACGAGCGCTACCAGATGCCCGTGTAGCACGAGGGAAGGCATGGAGAGGTAGCACCATGTATATATTTATATATATATATATATATATATATATATATATATATTGTTACATAGCCTATGATTTCACCATTCTTTGTGTAGTTTTAACGCACAGTATGCTGCATGTTTGATCACGAGCGTATTCTGCCTCAGTCCCCCCCTTCTACCGTTATAGTAGAGTAAGTCGTCTTTTCTGTTGTTCAGAGCGAGATTGTCAACTCTTTGTCCCCATGGCTTCATTTGCGCGTCCTTCTTACAAGTTGTATCAAGCTCTGCCGGCCCCTATATAATGAGCTCAGTCTCTACATTATTGCTACTTAGATCTACTCCTCATTTTGTTCACATCTCTGTCCTCCCCTGTACAGTTATTGTTATGAGTGCTCAGGAAGTCTCCAACCATCTAGCAGCTGTGTAATTTGAGTATAACTGTTGTTGCATTTTTTCTTGTGCTGTGTAGCATAGGGTTAATTCTTAGGCCTAGTGAGGTTTTTTTGTGATTTATGTAAAGGTTCTTTTTGTCAGTCATTTTTGATAATATTTTGTATCTGTAATAATTTATCTTGCATTAACTGAGCATTACCCAGTGTATTTTCATTTTATCAGGGCTGACTTAGATAAATTTACTCTTGCTAATTTCGTGTTAATAGAGGCTATTGCAGTTAACCATATATTTAACCTGTTTTTTGCCATTACATTATCCTTATGAGTCCTGAATGTTTTGTTGTTAGTTTGAGCATTAAACTTTAACTTGTAATTTTACCTAACTCTTTTGTTTTGAACCTGGAACTTTACGGGACAGTAGTGATTTTTAGTATTCTCACTTAAAGTGTACATTATCTTTCTCTGTTCCGTAACATAAATTTGGCGACCTCGCCAGGATATTCAGGATATTATCATGAGGATATTGCTTGATATTTTGTGACTGTTACTTATTCATGATGTCTACTATTACTACACTTGATGAAGCCAAAGATTTTTTGTCAAATGTGCAAACAGTGTGTGATGTAGAAAACAGAACAAAGAATGAACTTAAGCTTGTTGCTCAACAATTGGGAATTGCAGTTCACTCTCATCATTCTAAAGATCAAATTGTTGACATGATTAATGAAAGCTTGTTTAATGTAACTCCTCCAAATGAGCAAACGCAGATTGAAATAGCTAAGTTACAGCTAGCCCTGCAGGAGGCTCGTGCTAAGGAGGCGGAGTCTCGTGTTAAGGAGGCTGAATTTCAAGCAAATGCTAAGGAGGCTGAATCTCAGGCTCGGATTCAGGAGGTACAGATACAGGCACAAGTTGAACTTGCCAGGATTCAGGCAGACCATGAGTATCACATGAAACAATGTGGAACTGGATCATCTAGCTCTGATGATTTTGATGTGGCTAAAAATGTTAAACTTGTCCCTTCTTTTAATGAATCTGATTTAACAAAGTATTTTCAGTTGTTTGATAGGGTAGCTACAGGTTTTAATTGGCCCAAGGAGTATTGGCCAGTACTCCTTCAAACTGTTCTCACCGGTAAAGCTCAAGTAACTTATGCATCTTTGCCTCAGGATCAATCTGATAATTATGATGTAGTTAAGAGCTTGATTCTTAAGGCCTATGATCTTGTTCCTGAAGCCTATAGAGTAAAATTTAGGACAACTTCTAAGCAAGATAAGCAATCCCATGTTGAGTATGCAAAAGTCAAAGAAGATCTGTTAGAGCAGTGGTTAAATTCTAAGAATGTGGATTCTGATTTTGGTAAATTTAAGCAGATGATTTTGCTGGAGGACTTCAAAAGGTGTATTTATAAAGATGTAAGCCTATATCTTGATGAGAAAAGAATAGATAATTTGTCTGATGCTGCAGTTTTAGCTGATGAATATATTCTCACTCACAAGAGATATTCTAAAGAAAAAGGGAAAGCTGAGAGTAAGTACGTTGCCTCTACTCAGAGTACAGGTAACAGGAAAGAGAATAAAGATGATGTTTCTCAGGAAGTAAATACCAGCTTCACCTCTAGATTTCAGAAAAGTAAATGTACTTATTGTAGTAAGTTTGGTCATACTACGGAGAAATGTTTCAGGAGACAGTGTGATGTGAACAAAAAGGAGTCTTTAAATATTCAGTCAATTGGTCTAGTGTCCACTCTTGAGAGTTCCCAGAATTCTTTAACTGAGTTAACTGAACCTGCTTTGAGGGGTAACTTAAATTCTCATGATGGAGCTCCTCTTTTGAGCAGTAATGTGGGTGACACTCTCAAGAGTTCATGTGCTAATTTCCTGTCTGATGGTTTTGTCAGTCCTCTGGACAGTAATGACAGGAAATCAGTTAAAATATATCGTGATACAGGTGCTTGCCAATCCCTTATGCTGACCAGTGTTCTAGGCTTTAATGTTAATTCCTCTGATGAAACTGTAATCTTACAAGGTGTAGGGAATAATTACTTCTCTGTCCCTCTGTGCAGAGTGAATTTAGAGTCTGGTTTTGTTAATGGTTCCGTTATGGTTGGGTTGATTGAGACACTCCCAATGTCAGGTGTAACTTTCTTACTTGGAAATGATATTGGTGGAAGCCAAGTGTGTCCAGCTCCTCAGTTGTCTAGTGAGCCAGTGGCTGCGACCCAGGATTGTGATGTCCCTGATGTGTTCCCTGCATGTGCTGTCACTAGGGCTAAGTCTAAAGTTACTGGTGATTTAGAGCATAATGACGATGATGATGTTATCCTAGCTGACACTTTTCTTGCTAATTTGGACCACTCCCCAGATGAGGCAGTACCCCGTAGTGTTGATAATTTGTCTCGTCAAGAGTTGGTTGAGTTGCAGGTTGCTGACCCTGAGTTGAAAGGTCTAGCTAACTCTGCTTGCAGTGAGGAAGAGTCAGCTGGTGCTTCTACTTGTTATTATATAAAGTCAGGAGTACTTATGAGGAAGTGGAGACCCCCAACAGCATCA
Organism: Coenobita brevimanus; assembly: GCF_032717465.1. Taxonomy (NCBI): domain Eukaryota; kingdom Metazoa; phylum Arthropoda; class Malacostraca; order Decapoda; family Coenobitidae; genus Coenobita; species Coenobita brevimanus. The sequence goes on along the minus strand of NC_136969.1, from coordinate 22,283,818 downwards.
GCCGACTGTGAGTGGGAGGTTGTACATCAAGTTGTCATCCCTCGTGTTTGTAGGCAGGATATCATTAGAGTGGCTCATGATTCCAGTTTGGCAGGACACCTTGGAGTGAGGAAGACTGTGGCACGCATTTTGAAACACTTCTACTGGCCAGGTATCTTCAGGGATGTTTCCTGGTATTGTAAGTCTTGTCACACCTGTCAAGTTGTGGGGAAGTGTAATCAGACCGAAAAGGTTGCACCTCTAGTTCCCATTCCTCCTTTTGAGGCGCCATTCACCCGTGTGTTGATGGATATTGTGGGCCCTCTTCCTAAGACTTCTTCAGGATTTTCTTATGTGTTGACCCTGATTCATATGGCTACTCGTTATCCTGAAGCCATTCCACTTAGAAATATCTCAGCAAAGAACGTGGTTAAGGAAATGCTAGGGTTCTTCACAAAGTTTGGTCTGCCCAAGGAGGTACAGTCAGACCGGGGAAGTAATTTCATGTCAAATGTTTTCAAGCAGTCTCTGAAAGAGTTGGGCATCACCCAGATCACGTCTTCAGCTTACCATCCCCAGACCCAAGGAGCGTTGGAGAGATATCATCAGATACTCAAATCGATGCTCAAGAAATACTGTTTGGAACATCAGAAAGACTGGGATAAAGGTCTTCCATTTGTTGTATTTGCCGCAAGAGAATTTCCAAATGAATCACTGGGCTTCTCACCTTTTGAACTACTGTTTGGCCATGAAGTAAGAGGACCCCTTAAGCTACTCAAGGAATGCTGGCTGTCGGAGGAAGATGACGTCAACCTGCTGGAGTATGTGATGAAGTTCAAAGAACGGCTGTCCACTGCTTTACGGCTGGCGAGAGAGAATTTAGGAGCTGCTCAGGAGAAGATGAAGACTTGGTATGATAAGAAGTCCAGGTTACGCCACTTTCAGCCAGAAGATCAGGTTTTGATTCTGCTACCAGTTCATGGGCAACCTCTTCAAGCCAAGTTTAGTGGTCCTTATTTCGTGGAGAAGAAACTCAGTGATGTCAGCTATGTCATCGCCACACTGGATCGTAGAAAGAACAAGCAACTTTGTCACATCAACATGCTAAAGTTGTATCACAGGCGGGACGAAAATAATCCAGTCTGCACTGTAGCTGTTCCACCCGAGTCTGCAAGTGAAGTTCTCCCATGCAGCATGAGCCTGAGTGATAGTTTGGGGAAGAATCCTGATATCATGAATGATCTCCAGACTAAGCTTTCTCATCTACCTCCCGAGGAAAGGCAAGAGTTTTCGGCATTACTGCAGGAGTACCCGCAAGTGTTCCGTGCTACTCCAGGAAGAACCACTGTGTTGATGTATGATGTCGATGTTGGAGATGCAAAGCCAATTAAATTGCCTCCTTACCGGGTGAACCCAGTGAAAGTTCCTCTCATCCTGAAGAAGCTTGGCTACCTGTTGGACCACAAGATGATTGAGCCCTGTCAGTGCGAATGGAGTTCTCCTGTCACTCTAGTTCCTAAGCCAGGTGGGTCACAGCCGCTTTGCATCGACTACAGACGAGTTAATCAGATAACCAAAACAGACACTTACTCTCTCCCTCGTGTGTAAGATTGCATAGACAAGATCAGAAAGGCTAGGTACATAAGTAAGTTTGATTTGTTAAAGGGATACTGGCAAGTACCTATGACTGAACGTGCTAGGGAGATCTCATGTTTTGTAACACTAGGAAAGACTTTTGCATGTTCTGTAATGCCGTATGGCATGAAGAATGCACCAGCCACATTTCAGAAGCTCATGAATGTTGTAACAGAGGGTTTGGCAGGGTGTGTTGTTTATATTGATGATGTATTAATCTTCAGTGACAACTGGAAAGATCACATATGCCTTGTCAGTAAATTTCTTGAGCGTTTGGTTCATGCTAATCTTGTAGCTAATTTATCAAAGTGTGAGTTTGGTCAAGCTAAAGTTCAGTACCTTGGGTATGTAATTGGTGATGGACATGTTGCACCACCAGGAGCTAAGGTTCAGGTTATAAGTGATCTTCCCAGACCTAAAAGTAGGAAAGAGCTACAAAGATTTTTAGGAATGGTAGGTTATTACAGGAGATTTGTTCTTAACTTTTCAATTCTTGTATCACCACTTACAGACCTACTGAAAAAGGGAGTTAAATTTGTCTGGACCGATAACTGTGAATCCTCTTTCAGCAAACTTAAAGCTATCCTATTAAGTCAGCCAGTGCTCTCTATTCCAAATTTTGCTAAGCCTTTTAAGATGGCTGTTGATGCAAGTGATGCAGGAGCTGGGGCTGTTTTGCTGCAAGAGGATGATCAGGGTATTGAACACCCTGTATCTTATTACAGTAAGAAGTTCACTCCACCTCAAAAGAACTACTCAACTATTGAGAAAGAGCTTTTGGCCTTGATTTTGGGTTTACAGCATTTTTTATTTTATTTGTGTTCTGGTTTTGACCCCATAGTCATTTATACCGATCATAATCCACTGAAATTCCTTAGTAAGTTTAAAGATAAAAATCAGAGATTGACAAGATGGAGTCTACTTCTTCAGGAGTATTCATTAGACATACAACATGTCAAGGGGAAAGAAAATGTTATTGCAGATTGCTTATCTAGACTTTAGACAGATTGTTTTAGAGTAATAAGAAATTTCCTTTGTAAATTTCTTTTTCTTTGTGGGGAGGTGTTACATAGCCTATGATTTCACCATCCTTTGTGTAATTTTAACGCACAGTATGCTGCATGTTTGATCACGAGCGTGTTCTGCCTCAGTCCCCCCCTTCTACCGTTATAGTAGAGTAAGTCGTCCTTTCTGTTGTTCAGAGCGAGATTGTCAACTCTTTGTCCCCATGGCTTCATTTGCGCGTCCTTCTTACAAGTTGTATCAAGCTCTGCCGGCCCCTATATAATGAGCTCAGTCTCTACATTATTGCTACTTAGATCTACTCCTCATTTTGTTCACATCTCTGTCCTCCCCTGTACAGTTATTGTTATGAGTGCTCAGGAAGTCTCCAACCATCTAGCAGCTGTGTAATTTGAGTATAACTGTTGTTGCATTTTTTCTTGTGCTGTGTAGCATAGGGTTAATTTTGAGGCCTAGTGAGTTTTTTTTTTTGTGATTTATGTAAAGGTTCTTTTTGTCAGGCATTTTTGATAATATTTTGTATCTGTAATAATTTATCTTGCATTAACTGAGCATTACCCAGTGTATTTTCATTTTATCAGGGCTGACTTAGATAAATTTACTCTTGCTAATTTCGTGTTAATAGAGGCTATTGCAGTTAACCATATATTTAACCTGTTTTTTGCCATTACATTATCCTTATGAGTCCTGAATGTTTTGTTGTTAGTTTGAGCATTAAACTTTAACTTGTAATTTTACCTAACTCTTTTGTTTTGAACCTGGAACTTTACGGGACAGTAGTGATTTTTAGTATTCTCACTTAAAGTGTGCATTATCTTTCTCTGTTCTGTAACAATATATGTATATATATATATATTTGTATATATATATATATATATATATATATATATATATATATATGAGTAGACTGTAGCACCAGTCGAGCAGGGCAGTACTCCCAAGGAGGATGGAAAGCTGATGACAGGGAGAGCTGGAGCTCCCATTTCATCAGCCCTCGGGACTAGGTCCCGACCATCCTCCTTTGCTGAACTTTTTCAGTGTCTCAGTAACACAGAGAGTCGGCCAGCATGCTCTCCAAAACAAGTTTCTCTAGCTATCAACACCAAACTACATGCACAGTACACACTACACTTCCTTTTCCAAAAAAAAAAAAAAAATCATGGCAGCGCAACACGTGACCTCGAAGTCCCCAGGGGGGGGACCATAAATGCCCCAACCTTCCGCCCCTCTCCCGGTGACGACTCGAGCTGCCTGGAACCTCTGTCTGACTCTCTTCTTCTTCATTTCTGCATCATTCGTGGCCTTTCCTCTAACTTTCGCTCTGTTGAGCACCACCTCTCCTTCTCTAAACCTCACCTTCTTTTTCTAACTGAGACTCAGATGTCTGAGGCAACTGACAGCAGACCCTTTTCTGTATCCTCTTACTTTCTCTATACTCATTTCAAAGCCAAAGGTGGCTGTTGTGTATATATATGCAACGACTTATCTTGCTCTCATGTTCCTGAACTCGATTCTTCTGAATTCTCTACACTCTGGCTCCGGCTTTGCAGTCATTTACTGACTAAATATATCTGCACTGTTTACTTATCTCCTAATTCTACTAACTGTCAAAAAATCTGACTATCTTACTTCCACGATGGAACGCATTCCGTCCAATTCTCCTTTCTCTGAAATTTCCATCCTAGGAGATTTCGATGTTCACCACCACCTTTGGCTCTCCTCTCCTTTCACTGATCCACCTGGCGAACAAGCCTACACCTTTTGTATCCTTAATGACCTTGAGCAGCTTGTATAGCACTCTACGCGTATCACTGACTACCTTGGAGAGAACTCCAACATACTTGACCTCTTCGTTACAACTAATCCTTCTGCTTACACTGTTAATATTTTCTCTCCATAGGGCTCCTCCAGTCACAGCCTTATCACCTTAACCTGTCCTATCGCTTCAGTACGACCTGTGGACTCTCCAAAGAAACGTCGTCTGAGACACTTTGGAGATACTGCTTGGGAGGCCCTCAGGCAGTACTTATTTGATTTTCCCTGGAATGATTATTGCTTCCATGGCCGGGAGCCATCTGAGTGTCTTGCGCATTATGCAGGATATTTCCTCGGGCATGGAAGCATACATTCCTTTCTCATATCCTTTGTCTAATGCAAGAAAGCCTTGGTTTAATCACGCTTGTTCTAATGCTGTCCGCAACAAGGAGAGGGCCTACAAAATGTACGGTACCGGACCCAACCCATTCCTGAATCACATTTTTTATACGTTTCTCCCCGGAATCTTGCTAAGTCTGTTCTTCGCTCTGGTAAAATTAATTTCATCCGTACTAACTGCTCTCAACTCTCGAACTCGAATTCCTCCAGCTCCTTCTGGCATCTTATCAAAAACCTTTCTAACAACATTACCTCATCATCCTTCCCTCTTCTTTTCTACTCTGATGGCTCAGTAGCTATTTCATCTACTGATAAAGCAGATCTCTTTGCTCAGACTTTCTCCTCCATTTCCACATTAGACGATTCCGGTGCTGTTCCTCCATCACTTCCCCCCTATGACTTCCTCATGGCTGACATAGAAATTTCTTCAGTTGATGTATTTTCTGCCATCACAGGCCTCAATATTAATAAGGCATATGGGCCTGATGGAGTCCCTTATGTTGTTCTCAAGAACTGTGCTTCTGTCCTTACACCCTGCCTAGGCAAACTCTTTTGCCTTTGTCTATCAACTTGTACCTTTCCTTCTTGCAAGAAGTTTGCTCTCATTCAGCCAGTCCCAAAGAAGGGTGACCATTCTCAACCCTCTACGTATCGTCAGGTTGCTTTAACATCCTGTATTTCAAAAGTTTTCAAGTCATTTCTTAATAGAAAAATACTAAAGCATCTTTCCTATCACAACCTTCTTTCTGATCGTCAGTATGGGTTCCGTCAGGGACGTTCCACTGGCCATCTTCTCACCTACCTTTCAGACTCGTGGTCATCCTCCTTTCGGGACTTTGGCGAAAGCATTGCCATTGCACTTGACATCTCAAAGGCTTTCGATCGAGTCTGGCATAAATCTTTAATTTCCAAACTGCCCTCTTACGGTTTCTATCCTTCTATCTGTGCCTTAACCTCTAGCTTCCTTTTGGGTCATTCTATAGCCGCTGTTGTAGACGGCCATCGTTTTGCTCCTAGATCAATCAACAACAGTGTTCCTCAGGGCTCTGTCCTATCACCAACTCTCTTCCTTTTATTCATCAATGACCTTCTAAGCTGTACATCTAACCCTATCCTCTGATTTGCTGATGACTCCACTCTTCATCTTTCCATTCGGTTCCCGCAACGTCCATCTCAGCAGTTACTTCGACAAACAAGGGATTAGGCTATGGCATACCTAATGTCTGACTTGGCTCTTATCTCTGACTGGGTTAAAAATAATCTTGTAATTTTTAATGCATGAAAGGCGGTTTTTACACCTATGAGCCCCACAAATTCTTCCACAGGTATACCCACTAATGTTTAGTAACATTCAGCTGAATCCTGCTTCGTCTTTGAACATGCTTGGGGTTTCATTTACTCGGGACTTGTCTTGGAAAGATCATATTACATCTCTTGTAAAATGTGCTTCCAAGAGATTAGGTGTGCTAAGCCGAATCTGTTCCTTCTTTACCCTTGCACAATTGTTGACTCTATACAGAGGTTTTATCCGCCCCTGTGTAGAGTACAACTCTCATGTGTGGAGAGGCTCCCCACATATAGCTCTTCTCAATAGGGTGGAGTCAAGGGCTTTTCGTCTTATTAACTCTCCTCGTCTTACTTACTCCCTTCAACCTCTGTCACTTCGCCACACTGATGCATAGTTATCTCTTTTCTATCGCTACTTCAGTGGTCACTGCTCCTCTGAACTGTCTGCATGCATTCCTCCACCTCTATGATAACAGCTAACTCTCATCCCTTTTCTGTCCAACTCTCTAATGCAAGAGTTAACCATTACTCTCAGTCCTTCATTTATGCAACAGGTCATCACTGGAACTGTCTCCCTCTGTCTGTATTTCCTGCTTCCTATGATCTCCAGTCTTTCAAACGCAGTGTGTCCAGGCATCTAAAAATTATCGGAACTTGAATTTGGCTCTCTGTTGTATTTTGTTTCTCTCTTGGAACAATAATTGTGGGATATATATATATATATATATATATATATATATATATATATATATATATATATATATATATATATATATATAAAGACAGATGATTATACCATGAAAGAAAAATTAGCTTCTCGTAACTGGTCAGTATGAATCAGATGTCTACATCCTGTAGTCGTAAATAAATAAATACAAATAAACTCCATTATAAGAAAAAATTCATGCAAAACTTCAATCTTTTGCAACTAAAATTTACATATTGCATGGTTATACAAAACATGTATCAACATACGCCTGTAAAGATCAACAAATAAGTAATTTAGTGGAACAGCGACGTGGTTATGAAGGTGCCCAAAACGCACATAAAAGATTTTCCCCGATCACAGCCTAATCAACTACCATTATATTATTTACCCTCATTCTGTGCGTTTTACAATGCTTCCTAAATCTGCAGTCGTTACAACGTCACACAACCTCCGTCTCGCGGGCTCTGAAGGATTCCTAGCACCTTTTCCTTACCAGTTTACTTTTACATGTTAAAAATACGGTACATCATAAACAGTATCAGTGCACATTTCTGCAGTAAACAGTCTAAGGCCAAATATGTTGACTATGGTTAAATGCTTGGTATTTTTCTAGCGCATTATGATGTGCTATAGTTCGCCCAATTTAACTTAACACAGATTTAAGTCCATTTGCTGTATATTTGTTTAAGGAATTGTTGAATATAGATAATGAAAGTAATGCGAGTATACAGTAAGTGGCAGGGGATGGCTGCGAGAAGAAGGGTTGCGGGAAGAGAGGAAAATATCAGTAACACAAAAGTTGTGGATGCAATGAAGAAAGTCAAAATGGGAAAAGCCCCAAGAATTGGTGGAGTGTGTAGTGAAATGCTGAAGCACAGTCAAGGGATAGTAGTAGAATGGATGTGGAAAATGTGCACATTGGCCTTGGAAGAAGGTAAAGTCCCGGAGGATTGGAAGTCAGATTTAATTATTCCACTGTACAAGGGAAAAGGGGAAAAAGAAGTGTGTGGTAATCATAGGGGTATTTGTCTTCTTAATATAATAGGAAAAGTATATGGTATGATACTTATTGAGAGTTAGGTAAATAACAGAGGAATTAGTTGGAGAAGAACAGGAAGGTTTTACTGTTGGATGAGAAGAGGGGGAGGCGGTGGCTGAATCGGTAGAGAGGCGGCCTGCAGTCCTGATGGACCCAGGTTCGAATCCTGGCTGGGGCGGGAAACAGTGTAGAATTTGAATTTCATAAGAGCAGACTTTACTGATCTACCAGATGACTCGCCCACATGTAAAAGTACCCCCGTTAATACCAATACACCAGTCCTGAGTGAGACAGCCCTAGCATTATTCAGTATGGACGGCGGGTGTTAGCGCCGAAGTGGTGACATGTAGAGAGGTGTATGGTATGTAGGAGGACTACTGGGCCTTGAGAGCAGGCTGTGAAGCCTATGCCCAGAGTCGAACACACACACACACAAAAAAAAGATCAGGTATTCATTCTTAGGTTTTTAGTAGAAAAATCTCTAGAGAGGGGAAAGTTGTATGTGGACTTCATGGATTTGGAGAAAGCATATGACCGGGTGGATAAACAAGTACTATGGAAAATATTAAGAATATATGGAGTAGATGAGAAGTTGTTGAATGCCGTGAAGAGTTTGTATGGGGGTGCTAAGTGCGTGTGGACAGTGAACTGAGTCTGAAAGTGGGCCTGAAACAGGGATGTGTCATGTCTCCATGGCTGTTCCATCTGTATATGGATGGGGTTATAAAAAGAGTTACAGAGTAAGGCAGTGGATGTAGGAGTGGCCCTAATGAGAGACGTTAGTGTTTGGAAACTCCCTGTACTGTTGTTTGCAGATGATGCTGTGTTGTTAAGTGAAAACGAAGGGGAGCTGCAAGGCTTGGTGAAAGAGTCTGGGAGAGTGTGTAAGAAACGGAATCTGAAGGTGAATATAAGGAAAAGCAAAGTTATGGATTTCGAGAGAAGTGAAGTCAATGAATGCACAGTGAGGTTGGATAAGGAAGAAATGGAAACTGTGAGTGCGTTTAAGTACTTGGGTAGTGTGATGAGTAAGGCTGGAAGTTGTAAGAGTGAAGTGCTTGAAAGGGTACAAGAAGAAAGGTTGCTGGTTCTTTTAGAGCAATGATCAGCAACAGGGAAGTGAGCATGGAAGTGAAAAAGTTTATGCATGACAGTATTGTGATACAAACTCTAACGTATGGAAGAGAAGCTTGGACCTTGTTGGAGGGACACAAATCAAGAGTGAGAGCAGTGGAAATTAGTAATTTGAAAACATGTGGAGTCACCTGGAGAGACAGATTGACAAATGAGGAAGTGAAGGAACGTTGTTGTGTGGCTGTGGATATGATTGGAAGCGTTAGGATAAACCACTGAGGTGGTTTGGCCATGTGGAGAGGATGGAGAGCGAGAGAGTGTATGTGAGTAAGGTGGAGGGGGGGAGAGGGAGGGGGAGGCCGAGGATGAGATGGAGGGATGGCGTGGAGAGGTATATTGAGGAGGAGGGTGTGCGCTGGGAGCAGGGCAGTGAAATGGCGGGGGACAGGGCGACATGGAGGCGACTTGTTTGTGGCCACCCCTTACGGGATTACAGCGTCCGGCAATAGACAGATAGACGGAGTTCTTTTATTTGGATGGTGCAATGAAAGAAATACATGGTAGGGAAGTGGTTGCTGAAGTGTCCTTAGTAAGAGAGGGTAGGATCTGAAAATTGCATGCACTATTGCCTGAAGTTGATAGTGTTAAGTAAGGATGAATGGGAGTTCTAAGGGCAAAAATTTTGGTCTATGGGAGAAATGAAAGCACGACCTGCATAATGGGGGAGAAAATACAGGAAAAGGAGGATATAAGCGCTTAATTAGTGTGATGAGCAAGGACGGACGTTTAAAGGAGGAAGAGCATGAAATGATACATCAGCAAACAATGGTTCCAGATGTACCGATAGCAGTGAGAAAAAAAAGGTAAGTGAGCATTGAACTAACAAAGTCTTTCCATGACAGCATTGTTATGTGAAAATTGGACTCATTTGGAAGGGCACTAATTAAGAATAAGGGGACCAGAAATGGGCTTGTCTAGATGAACATGTGGAAATACAAGAGGAGACAGATAAACAAACTGGGACATTAAGGGAAGCTGCAGTGTTTTTGATTTGCTGGAAAGCGTTTTAGATACCTTAAAACGATTTGTCCATGTGTATATTTTTGAAAATGAGCAACTGACTCGGAGAGTTTATGTCAGAATAGTTGATATGGACAGGAAGACGGGAAGACTAAAGATGAGTTACAGGGATGATGTGGAGAGGTACGTGAGTGAAGGTGATGTGAGTTGAGAAATGGCATCCTGGTGAGAGATGACAGGGTGACATAAAGACGGTTCGTTTGTGGTCACCTCTCCCAGGAATAAGGCTTCTTACTATGGTTAGTTAGAAACAAATGTAGTCATAACTGTGGTAAAAAAAATTTCCTTGTGTAACACTTATTTGTTTATCAGAAGCTTTTGAAGCAACCTTTAAAATATTTCTAAATTCCTGGTGGACATGGTGAGTAAAATTTTCAAGAAATTGTTCTGAAAATAGTTATTAAACGATATTAAAAATGTTGTTATTCAAAGCATATCATTTTTATTGTTTGTCATTTTTATTTATGACAGGTTTAATGACTATATGAATGCGTCCAAGAGCGTCACACCAAACGTGAATGAAATTCTTTGACATTAGCCAAACTGATAAACTTATCGAACAGTGCTGAAGACCATGTGACACGCAGTGCAATGTAGAGTTAGAATGAAGGCTGGTGCGTCAGTTTTGTAATAAAGGTTGCAAATCCCACGTCAATAAACTGAATGGGATTGTCTATAATAGCTGACACAGATGGCCTGATAGAGAAATGAGGCCAGTAATTTTTCGTCTTTTACTTTAACTGTTGTCTTTTCAGCCTAACCCTTTCTGTCTCTGTCCTCCAGTTCATTTACTTTCTAAACTGGTTCCAACATCCAGTGATCATAATTTCTTGTCTCTTCTGGCCGTGTTGTTAGCTTGCCCATTCATCTTCATTTTCACCACAGTCTTCCTCCTTTTTCAATCGCCAATTTATTCCATTATCTTCTTAATTATTATTAATCGTATCTTTTCCATAGCGTACGGACTTTCTTTTCCACTTTCGTATATTGTCTCCTTATTTAATGATATTCTACCATGCTTCTCTACCAGTTCTCGTATCTTATCTCTAGTCTTGCACCAAAGTTCCCACCACAGTTATTACGTTTTCTCTCACATTCTGCCATCTATGAGTTAAGAATCTTTTGTCTCTGGGCGCTAATATTCTTGTCCTTGATATATTTGTCCACATTCATCGTATCCTTCAATAGCTCCTTCCTCCCGAACCAGGCGTCGATGCCCATCACGCCCAGGAAAATATAACCTCGAGGCTCCAGGTAAATCATAATGCCTTTGGTGCCTCCAGGAACGTGGTTGATCTCGATGCACATGAGGCGGAACCTTATCTTTTCCCAGGGCAGCGTCTGAAGAACCTGTAGGGATGTTAAGTGGATGTGGGCATGTATAACAGAGAGAGAGAGAGAGAGAGAGAGAGAGAGAGAAGATTCTTTTTGTTGGGAGACATATATCAAAATACGTATGCAAATAGCAGTATTCTGTAGAAGAACCAACAACATGCATACTTTGAAGGAAGACGTGCACAAAATGTGTATTAATAAACACCTAAAAAATATATTTATCAAATAACTGTAGCCATTAAAAGAGTACTTAAAAGAGATATTAAAATAGTTTTATTTATAAAAAGTTAATCTATAAATTCCATTATTTACCATGTTTAGTTATATATATATATATATATATATATATACACACACAAACCTCGATTTAAGGGACCTCCATTTAACGGATTTCGGATTTAAGGGACTCCATAGTCTACCTGACAGACAAGACCATTCAAAAGTGATACGTAATGTCTAGATTATACACAT
>NC_136969.1:22242032-22267032 GCF_032717465.1 Coenobita brevimanus | reverse complement strand
GCTGCTGTTTGCAGATGATACTGCACTGGTGACTGATTCAGAGGAGAGATTGAGACAGTTGGTAGAGGAGTTTGGAAGGGTGTGTGAAAGGAGGAAATTGAAAGTAAATGAGAATAAGAGTAAAGTGATGAAGTGTACGAGGTTGATAGATGGTAGGGGGATGAATATAGTTTTGAATGGTGAGTTGCTTGAGGAGGTAGATTGTTTTAAATATCTAGGGTCACATGTTGCTGTGGATGGAAGAATAGATGCAGAAGTGAAGTTTAGAATAAATGAAGTAGGAAAGGTGCTGGGAGGAATGAAAAAAGTGTTTAAATGTTGTTCGCTTAGAATGGATGTTAACCCGTCACGTCCCGTGGTTTTCCCCACCTCCGCCATCCCCCAGTCCCGAGGTATTTTTTTTTTTTTTTTTTTTTTTTGGCTAAAACCTTCGCTTTTGGTGAGAAACATCGAAAATTCATAGAGAAATCGCTCACCTGAGGTTTAAAGTGCCCAATCCAGGTAGGAGTTCCTCCTTACCTGAGTGGGTTTTCTAACATGCTGGCACCAAAGAAAACGAGTTCTATGGGAGGGTAACTATTTTATCCACTCATAAACGGTATTTATTTATTTACTTGGTACGAATGTATATGTAGTATGTGAGTATATTGGTTTTCAAGCAGTAATAAAGGCATTATAAGCATTGTTTCACTCACTAACTAATCACCATACCTGACCCTTTTTTGCCACATTACCTGATCATTATTTCTGGTCGTTTCTTCTTCTAATGCTATGTAAACATTGTCCTCCACATTGTCATCGATTGGGGAATCATTCTGGCCCTGAATATCTTTACTAGGCAGGTCACTGGTAACAGGTCTTTTGCCAAGACAATGGCGTGAGGGGGGGAGGGGGGAGGTTATGCAGTGTAAGGCATTGTCCCTGCTTGGCATCTTGTAGAGGAATAGAGGAAGGTGTCCCGTGTATACATACGAAAAATCACGTGCGAAAATTGAAAATTGTGCAAATTAGGGACCTTGCAATTGCACGACGTACTGGTACGTCGCCGGGACTGGCAAATGCAAATCGTTGCAACGTACCCATACGTCGACGGGATGGGGCGGGTTAAGAGAAGGCTGTATGAGGGTGTTGTGGTACCGACTGCATTATATGGGGCTGAAACATGGAATATGGGTGTAGCAGAGAGGAAAAGTTTGAATGTAATGGAGATGAGGTGTCTGAGGAATATGTGTGGAGTGATGCGTATGGATCGGGTGCGAAATGATGAAGTGCGAAGGAGAACTGGAGTTGTTCGGGAGATGGCTGGTAGAGTTGAGCAGAGGGTGTTGCGATGATTTGGGCATATGGAGAGAATGGATAATGAGCGATTGGTGAAAAAGATAACTAGATCTGATGTGAGAGGTGTAAGGCTGAGAGGAAGACCACGAATAGGATGGATGGACAGTGTGAAGAGAGTGTTGGATGCGAGAGGGATGTCTGTAGAGCAAGGAAGAGTGGCTGTGCGTGACAGAAATAAATGGAGAGAAATTGTGAATGAATAAGTGATGACGCAGCCCTGAGGGGATATTCTCCTGCATTTGGTCTGATCATCTAGTCAGGTCAGGTGCGGGTAAGGGGATGGGTCTGTTATGATGTGGCAGGAGTAAACCAGTTCTGCTCTCGGGCCCTGCTGCGGATGTCACTGATTGCATTGCGCAGTTGACCCTTGTGCGGTGTGGTGCGGTGAGGATCTGTCTGTTCTCCCCTTTGGGGCTAAGATGCGAATGAATGTGTTTGAATGGATGAGTAAATGGGGAGTGGGTCGTCCTGTCTCGGCTACCTCCCTTTCCTTGGGGGAAGCAGCCTAGGTATATATATATATATATATATATATATATATATGTATATGGCTGAATCGGTAGAGAGGCGGCCTGCAGTCCTGATGGACGCAGGTTCGAATCCCGGCTGGGGCAGGGAATAGTTTAAGGATTTGAATTTCATAAAAAGCAGACTTTCCTGATCTATCACATGACCCGCCGACATGTCGTAAAAATACCCCCGCTAATACCAATACACCAGTCCTGTATGAGACAGCCCTAGCATGTATTCAATATGTACGTTGGGTGTTAGTGCCTAAGTGGTGACATGTGGAGGTGTAGGAGGACTACTGGGCATTGGGATAGGCTACTGCCCCCGAGATATAGGCCTTGAAGCCTTTGCCCAGAGTCGGACACATAATATATATATATATATATATATATATATATATATATTGCGCCCTCCTCGTCCCTATCCCAGAAGGCTAACCATCTCTCTCTCTCTCTCTCTACATAATATACACAATGAATACATTGGGTTACGAGAGAAGTAGAAACACGAGTAATGGAGAGAAGGATGGCGTTGGTATTCAATGTTAAAGGATGGACTATTTCAAATCTGCTGTAAACTGGTGATTCAAGGGTGCTTCCAAGTTGCAGACAAGAGCTTTTAAGACTAGCGCTGAATTTGGTAGATGTCTGTGATCATCGTGCTTTGAAAGTGGATGTAGAAAAAAGCAAAGTGATGGTTGTTGTGAAAGAAGGTGGAGAGAATTGAGAGAAAATAGAGGAAAATTATGAGCAAAAGAAGGGGAAAGTAGAGTCTGTCTCTATCTATCTATTACCAGACGCCTCAATCTCGTACGGGGTGGCCACAAACAAATCGTCTCCAGTCGCCCTGTCCCCAGCCATTTCACTGCCCTGTTCCCAACTCAACCCCCCCTCTCTCATACACCTCTCCACTCCATCCCTCCATCTCATCCTCGGCCTTCCCCTCCCTCTCCCCCCCCTCCACCTCACTCACATACACTCTCCTCGTCAGTCTCTCACCCTCCATCCTCTCCACATGGCCAAACCACCTCAGTGTGTTCCTCCTAACGCTTCCTATTACATTAACATCCACACCACAACGCTCCTCTTTATCCTCATTGTTCAGCCTGTCTCTCCATGTGACTCCACAGGCCCCTCTTGAGTAACTCATTTCCACTGCTCTCATTCTTGACTTGTGTCCTTCCAACAACGTCCAAGCTTCACATACATACGTTAGAGTTGTTATCACAATACTGTCATGTAGTAACTTTTTCACTTCCATGCTCACTTCCCTGTTTCTTATCACTGCTTTCAAGGAACCAGCAACCTTTGGTCCTTGTTGTACCTTTCAAGCGCTTCAAGCTCCAAACTTCCATCCTTACTCATCACACTACCCAAGTACTTAAACGTACTCACATTTTCCATTTCCTCACCATCCAACCTCACTATACATTCACTGACCATCACTTTACTCTTCCCTACATTCACCATTAGATTCCGTTTCTTACACACTCTCCCAAACTCATCCATCAAGCCTTGCAGCTCCCCTTCGTCTTCACTCAACAATATAGTATCATCTGCAAACAACAGTACAGGGAGTTTCCAAAAACTACCATCTCTCACCAGGGACACTCCAACATCCACTGCCCTACCTTGTACCTCTTTTATTACCCCATCCATGTACAGATTGAATAACCATGGAGACATGACACATCCCTGTTTCAACCCAACCTTCAATGAGAAAAATTCATTCAGTTCACCATCCACACTCACAGCAGCCTTAGCACCATCATACATACTCTTCATAGCATTCAACAACTTCCCATCTACTCCATATTTTGTTAATACTTTCCACAATCCTTGTCTATCCACCCAGACATATGTTTTCTCCAAATCCATGAAAGCCACATACAACTTCTTTCCCTTCTCTAGAAACTTTTCCACTAAAGATCTAAGAATGAATATCTGATCTACACAACCTCTTCCCTTCCAAAAGCCTCCCTGTTTTCTCCACTAATTCCCCTGTTCCTTCCCTAACTCTGTAAATAAGTATCCTACCATACACTTTTCCTATTACACTAAGAAGACAAATGCCCCTGTGATTAACACACACTTTTTTTCCCCTTTTTCCTTTGTACAAGGGAATAATTATACCTGACTTCCAATCCTATGGGACTCTACCTTCCCCCCAAACCAATCTGCACATTTTCCACACCCATTCTACTCCTATCTCTCCCCCCTGCCTGAGCATTTCACCACACATTACATCAACTTCTGGGGCTTTCCCCAATTTGACTTTCTTCGTTGCTTCCAGAACTTCTATCCTACTGATTTCTTCCTGTCTTCTCACCTCCCTCCTTCTCCCAGCCATTCCCCAGCCACTTATACTCGCACTACTTCCATCCTCTATGTTCAACAATTCCTTAAAGTGTTCTCCTCATCTGCTCACTTTTAATCTCCACTAGTAATCTACCATTTTTATTTTTCACTCCCCTGCAAACTTCACTGCTACCCTGTCTTACTCTCTTCACCTCTTACCAGAACATTTTCTTAGTCCCTCCACTTTACACTGAAAATCCTTCCAAAATCCTCATCCACTGTCTTCTTACTCTCTCTTACTAATCTTTTCACCTCTCTCTTCCTTTCTACATATAAGTCTCTCTTCTGCCTCTCAACTTCTTCCACGCCCCTATTTCTCATCCATTCATTGCATGCTTTCTTCTTTTATGCCACAGCCTGTCTCACCTCGTCATTCCACCATGGTGTTCTTTGCACCCCCCTCTGTCTTCTCTTCACCCCATACATCCCATCACATGCTGCACATATTTCTTCTGTGAATATCCTGCACACACCTTTCACATCCCCCATCTGCTCCAATTCATATTTACCCAGTTGTTCCTCCACTTCTCTCTTATACTCTGCCTTTTTCTCATCCTCTTGTAACCTTTTCACTCTCCTTGCAACTACTCCTTCTTCCCATCCTTCCCTTCTTCTATTTCTCCATCTTACTTGGATCTTGATTCTGGCCACCACCAAGTAGTGGTCAGGAAGTCCACTCCCCCAACCTCTATAAGCCCTTGCATCCATTACACATCTACGCATCCTTTTATCCACACACACATAATCAATCGTTGCCTTCCTTTCATTTAGTTCACCACCCACCCTTCTCATCACTCGCCATGTATACCTGTGGATCATTTTGTGCCTGAAGAGGGTATTGGCTATCACCAACCCCCTCCCGGCACAAATGTCCACTAACGCACTGCCATTCTCATCTATCTCAACAGGTACATCTCACTCATCAACTATTCTATCCACCCTCACATATCCTACTTTACCATTCATATCACCGATCAAAAACACTCTCATTCCTTCCAAACTTTTCCATGCACACTTCCACATTTGTCCAGAACTCTTCTCTCACTCTGCTTGCATGTTCTTGCGTTGGTGCATACACGCACACAATCTCCCACATTTGTATTTCATCTTTCAATGTTATCCACACATTCCTTGACCCAACTGATCCATACTCTCTTATGTTCTTCTTCCATCTTTTACTCACAACAATACACACTCCTTCTTTTGCTTTCTCATTCTCACCTACTCCTGCACATATACCCCATCCATACTCCTATTCTCTCACACTGTCTCCTCTCCATTTAGTTTCAGTTACTCCACATACATCCACTTTCGCACCCTCAAGCACTTGGACAATCTCTCTGTCTTTTACCTAATCATTCGTACCCCTTACATTCCATGTTGCGACCCGTACCATGTCAATTGTCCGGTCCTTGGTTGTCATCTTTTGGTCAGTCCTAGTCTGAGGCTTCTTGTTCGTCTTTTTGGTTAGCTGTCTCCCGGGGAGGGCACTAACCCTCCAGCAACGTTTTAGTCACCTCGTACGACAAGCAAGGATGCTGGGGGAGTATTCTTGAAAACCCTCCTACCCCCAGGGGGGTAGAGTCACAAGGACTAAAATAATTGGCTGTTGCTATGAAGGTCTTCATAAGAAGCAGAGGTCTGAGTGTGCCGACGGCGAGACGTGTGCCTGAAGTATTTCATTTTGCCAGCTCTGACATGCGAGTTTCAAACTATGGTGTAACATGAAAATTAAAAAGGAAAAAAAAAAAAGGGTAAGAGCAGTAGAGACGGGACTGTTGAATATGTGTGTTGTGAGGAGAGTGGATGGGATAAGGTTTCATATGATTTGTGTTAGATGCTAAGTATGAAAGTCTGTGGTAACCAGGGTTTTACAGAGAGTGCTTAGACGGTATGGTCCTACGGAGACAATCGGCGTGGATAGAGTGCTGAAAAAGGTGTATCTGAGCAAGTTTGAAGGTGAAAGGAGGCGTCCACGGCCACAAACAAGATAGATAGATATCGTAAATGAGCGACAAATTAATATGTGAGGAGAGGAAAAATGAAAGCTATTGACACTAAAGAACTGGCAAGAGATCAAATTAGCTGAATGAATTCTGTGGGGAATGTATGATCAAGGTTTGGCACCCTTTTTTAACTTGAGTGTCATAAGGCTGACAATCTTGGACACGTGAGTATGAAGCTACTTTCCGAATAAGTTTTGATCTATCAAGTGGAGCTAGGATTCAGGTGGCTTGAATGATGAATGAGTGGAAGCGCGGCCCATCCTACTGGGCAAGCTTTGTTTAGCGTCCCACACTATCAAGTTCTTTTTAGTTCTCCGGACCCTTTCTAATCCCAGTCTATGGAGCCAAGGGAGGTATGGATAATGCTGAATAATTAACTAATTAATTAATTAATTAAATAATTCTAGAACATTATGACTGAGTTTCACGACAGTTGCTTGATACAAGTGATATATGGTCACAGAAATGGAAACCGAAGTGTTTGAAGGACTATTAATATTTACAAGAGCAAACTAATATATAGTACAGTATATATTTTATACTCTGCAGCGATTTCAGTGTTTTTTTAATGGTTGGTACTACTGGAAGACAATTTTCATGAGAGCTTTAAAGAGGTATGACATGCCACGTTTGGCCTAATAGCTGAGGGGAAAAAAAGTTTGGTGTTCTGTTCTTGTGTAGTGGAAATGTTTATTTTGGGGGGCGTTTTCGTCCAAGTCTGAATCTTTTTGGGGGAAAAAAGTCTGGTACCACTGGAAAACAATTTCTATGACAATTTCAGAATGGTGTGACATTCCACGACTGGCTCAGTAGCTGAGTTGAATTCAGTGTTTTTGGTGTCCTCAAGCAGGGAAATTTTTACAAGCCAAACGTGGCAAAAACTTTCCACACTATATTTGGTTTGAATATGCAGAGGTGTTCGTATCAAACAAATAAATTTACCATGCCACAGAAAATGTCGGAAGGTCTTAGCTATTACATTCGTGACCGCCATTTAAAAATCACAGTGAGGCATATAGGAACTATTGTTTCTAATTCCTTCGTAAAAAGATGTCTTGCCGAAACTGCACTGAATTGTTTGGGTAAAGTATGAATATGGCACAAAAGCACGGATTCTTTATTAAAAACTATTACTGTATTAACCCTTTCACCGATAAAGGTACTGTGCTGTAAATAAATTGTCCAGTGGCAACAAGAATGATAATACAGCACATTATAGTGAATGAACGGAAAACATGACTAGTTCTGAGTCCGTCTCCTTGTAAGATCTTACCACTTAAACTGAATAAAATCATCTATCAAATATAAAAGATAAAAATATATGAAAGAACATTGCGGTCAAAGGGTTAGTACTCTGTCATCCGCTATTCAACGTTTTAAAGTCAAAGTTTGTATACATATCACTTTAGAATACAAAGCAGTATTAACCTGTTGATGCTATTGAACTTTTTAAAATCAAAGTTTGTATAAATTTCATAATAATGAATAGAAAGCAGTATTAACCTGTTGACGCTTTTCAACTTTTTAAAGTCAATGTTTGTCTAAATTTCATAATAAAGAATACAAAGCAGTACTAACCTGTTGAAAAACATTATGATCTCAGAAGGATTGCATTGTGGGCGATTAAGGAGGTTCCTCAGCACATCTTTACTGTGGTCTTTTCACCTTTACTTGTCCTAGATTTTTATCTTTTTGCGGGTGATGTCACGTAGTTCGTTGGCAGAATCAGACAATTCTACAACTATAGATTCTTGCAGCAGCAGTTCTTTGTGACCAACATCGCCTTCAATTGCCGATCTACTATTACATACATCTCAGCTTTCAAGATGTATACATGACAATTTTAGGCCATGCAGATCAAAAAAATTATAGTTCATGCTGTACCTAGTAATGCAATTATTTTTCAGTATTCAAGTAGAGG
Organism: Coenobita brevimanus; assembly: GCF_032717465.1. Taxonomy (NCBI): domain Eukaryota; kingdom Metazoa; phylum Arthropoda; class Malacostraca; order Decapoda; family Coenobitidae; genus Coenobita; species Coenobita brevimanus. Next base: position 22,258,900 of record NC_136969.1, on the reverse strand, counting down.
AGATTGCGGTTTTAGGCCGAGTTAGAGCAAAAACAGTATAATTTATTTTTGCACATGGTACTGTAATTATTTCTTGGAGGTCATATATAATATTCAATTTGATGCACAGGTGATATACTCGTAAATAACCGTCAAGTGACTAATAACCCGTACTGTTTAACAGCTAATGAAGAGGTGTTACAAATGACTCCTGAGCTGACGAGATGAGGTGTTTGAGTGTCATATTCTAAGTAACATGGGAGGCTTCGTAGTACCTCATTCTTAGAGATTTATTCTGTATCTTACATTCCTAACATTTTCTAGTATCCTATTTGTAATGTTGTGGTACTGCGATAAAGAATAACATACATGAGGATACCGAGGTGTAATGTGCAAATTAAATCGCTTTGGAAAAGGTATTACGAAATCTCAAGTCAATTATAATACGGCCCTTAAGTCTCTTATCACTCTAATATCAAGGTCTCTCTCTCTCTCTCTCTCTCTCTCTCTCTTACCTTCATCTCATCTCCTTCGATGTCGAGGGAGAAGAAGTCAACCTGAGAGACGTTGAGTGCCAAGAGGAGAGTGTATAGCGGTAACAATTTGATTTTAACTCCGTTTTTCACTCCAGACACTACGCGACCCACCCCTCTCATGTTTGGCCTGGAGGGATTGTGGAAGGGTTAGTTGATGGAGGGGTTGTGTAAGGGCTCATTGATGGTGAGGTTAGTTAAGAACATAAGAAGAGAGGATAACTGCAGCAGGTCGGTTGGCACATGCTAGGCAGCTCCTGGAAGAGTAACTGAACAACTAGAATGAGATAAGGACAGCAAAGAAGAATGCCGGTTACAGCACTATCCTGATGAATCAAACTCCCTTCAGCATTCTCTTGTTGCCATAATTCTTCCTACAAACACGTAATCAATCAAGCTCCATTCAACATTCCATTCAGTCTCTCTATAACATATATATTTAAATGCTATAGTTATGTTTAAATACCAATTACCCAGGTACTGATGTGTGGCCTATTCTGACACAAGCTGTTCAGCTGTTGTCCATTAATGTTTTCCCCTGGGCCTGGCACTTCAAAATGGCCCTTGACATCTATCATTGAGCTGGTTTCAACTCTCCCATATATCTGGTCCAATTTTTTTTTTCTTCTTACCTCTATCATTACAGGGAGCATACCATATGTAATGATCAGTTCACTACCCTAAACTTATACCTGACATACAGTATATGCACTTAAAGTTGATACACTACAGTTTTTAACTCCTTTCTACCAGTGATCCAAGGTATTTAAACTGTTTACTTCCCTATATGTGTCTCATCCCACTTGCTATTTTTACAGATCATCCTGGTATTCTTATCCTACAGTGAGTAATTTCAGTAAACATACTGTATCTGTCAGTATATGAACATTTGTCTACCTGGAGGCAAGTACCATAATCCCTGTAGGAGTGGCTACAAGCAAATCACCTCCATGTCACCCTGTCTTCAGGCTGTCCTCCCTCCAAGCCACACCTTTTCATCCTATTGCTCCATCTCATCCTCAGTCTCCCCCCTCCCCTTAATGCAGTAAACTCTCAATTATCCGTTGTAATTCAGCCAATCCCTACGCCAAATAAAGTGAAATGCTGGATATTGCATATTAGGCTCATCATTGATGGGGTGGAGGTTGTGGACCTGTTAATGGATAGAAGGGTTAATGGATAAAATGGTTAAATGACGGAGGGATGATGGAGAGGTCAACTGATGAAAGGGCTGCGGAAGGGCATTATGACGTTTGGGTTGTGGAGGGGTTTATTGATGGAGGGGTGATAGCGGGATTCATTTATGCAGGGGTTGTGAAGGTGTTAACTGATGTAGAGCTTGTGGGGGCGTTAACTGATGTAGGAGTTGTGGAGGTGTCGATTGGTGTAGGGGGTTGAGGAAGTTTGTTTGATGGAGGGGTCGTGGAGGGATTAACTGATAGAAGGGTTGTGGAGGGTTGAAAGATGGTGGTGTTGTGGAGGAGTCAATTGATGGATATATTATAGAGGGATTATTTGATGGAGGGGTGATGGAAGAGTCATTTGATGTAGAAGCTGTGGAGTGGTTAACTGATGTAGGGATTAACTGATGGAGGGGTTATTATAGGCTTATTTGACGAAGGGGATGCAGGGAGTTAGTTGATGGAGGGATGGTGATACTAGGAATATGTGTGACCACGAATTCGATATCATTAACTATTCTTTTTGATCATGGCATTCCTGTTGTAAAATTTTTGTATTAATGTCTACTGCTATTTTACTCACGTCACTGCCACTGTTTACTATTTCACTGTTATAGACATTAGAGAAAACTTCTGATTTCTGCCATTACCAAACCTTTGATCGGATGCTTTCAGATTTCTTTTGTCACTTAATCCCTTGAATCTGGTGACGTACTTTAAACTTTGTTCTTGCCACATCCAGACGACTGTATCAGACTTGGAAATATAAAATAGTAAATAAGTTAATGAGGCCTGTATCTTATTCCTCCATTTTCAAAGCTCTCCTAAGCCCAATAAGTTCTTCTGAAGCCAGTAAATTTAAATGAAAATAATACGTCATTGGACCTCAGAGGAGTAAGTATATTAAATTTTGCTCATATCAGTGTTTTGGGTACTTCTTCTTCTTCTTGATTCTCTTAACTTCTCCATTTTCCTGTAATGTTTACCTACTTTCTTTATCCTCCTCCTCTTTCTAATCTTCGGTTCTCCTTCCTTTTTCTCTCCTACTTCCTTTCTTCCCTGTTATTCATCCTCCTCGACATCATCATTATCATCACATCCCATTCTTTCCCTCCGCCTCCTACACCTCCTCCTCCTCCTCCCCTACTCCCTCTTTTTTTCTTCGTTTTCTTCTTCTTCATATCGAACCAGTTCAACTACATCTAACAAGCGATAACCACCATTAAGGACAAATTATCTAGCCTGCCTCTATTTGACCTTGCGATGACGTTATTCCGTTTCTCGAGGAGTTCCTCTGCACTCGCTGAAATCTTGCTGTTGTTCTTTGGAGATTATCTTCCCCCCAACTTTTAGAGCTGCTTTGTTTGCTGTTTTCATGAAATTTGGATGAATTCATTTTGCACAGCCATGTATTTCACCTACCAGCTACAGGAAATATACTGGTAACTGCGAGCATTGATGGATAAGCACCTCCACGAGGGTGAAGTGAGAATAAGGCATTGCACCGCTCATCTCTGATTGGCCAGCTGAGATCAGCAGAATGGGGACATGCGGGAAAACTTACTTTTTTCCGCCAATATTTCAGCCATCATCTTGAGAGTATATGGTCTCACAAAAATCCACAAAATACTCTATACACATTTAGTACTGAATTGAATATGGTGAGGAGAGAGAGAGAGAGAGAGAGAGAGAGAGAGAGAGAGAGAGAGAGAGAGAGAGAGAGACACTGGTACTTTTTAAAGTTATTAATTACGGCAAACAAAATTACCATATAAAAACAGATGAGCTGATAAACCAAACAACAGGATATTGAATGGTACAAAATATAACAAAGTCAATAAAATATTCTCCCCTGTAAGTGATGACCCTAAGAAGAGAGCTTACATACAAAACTAGAAAGCACACAGAGAGCTCATACCCCAGCCAATGCAGCATGCAGATCCTGATCGGCCCCCAAATTAAACAGATTCTTTCTTGGCCCATGGCCCACCTTTCCACAAAATTTCCTTGAAATTCATTGAGAACTTATATTATGCGGGATACACAGGATCAGGATCAGGATCTACTCCCAAATTTAATCAATTCTTCCTTTGCCCATGGCCCACTCTTCCACAAAAATTCATTGAAATTCGTTGAGAACTTTTGGAGATCTCATGGGGACAAACAAACAAACAGACAAACATAGGTCAATACATAACCCCCTCCAACTTCACTGACGGAGGTCAACATAACAGAATCACAAGCTAAATCAAAATAGGCCACAATCATACTAAGAGAGAGAGAGAGAGAGAGAGAGAGAGAGAGAGAGAATGAACAGCAGCAGCAGGAGCAGACAGGTAAAGAAGTTTCATGCTTAGACAGCACCCCAGCACTGGTCACCAAATGGACTCCCAATCTCTTCAAGCCACGTCCCACCCCACCACCAACCACTCACATGCAACCAGGAGAGAAAAGTGGGATGGGCGTTTCCGCCTGCTCTCACTGTTGCAAGTGTAGTTCTGTGTTTTTTCTCTCACAGCTACAAGATTCGGCTGTTTCATCTCCCTCTCTCCTGAGTTCTAGTATTACCTTACCTCTCATCATGTTCCAGACACTTCCTGCATAACCTTACTTTAAAACGGTTATATTTTTCATTGTTACTAGTTTATTGATATAGTAATCCAGTCATGAGAAAGTTTACTCAGATCATACTGGAGCATGATGGTAATGAAGTCGATAACAAATTGAGAGACAATATATTGAGAACCCAAGATAATTTAGCCCCCAAAGGCATTTCAGAACACATACATATAATACAGCATTAAATTAATGTTTGACTAACCTCTTCACTTCTTGAATATATCAATCTGGCAGTAGGCAACATAGACCCCCCCCCAAAAAAAAAGACATCCTAGTGATTAAGGTGTTAAAGTTGTTGTTGCTGTTGTTTTTGTTGCATCAGGCTCATCTGGATGTGAACCCCGGGAACTGCTGGCTGAATTTGCCCTCCTTCCATAATCCACTCCCCTTTCGGGAACTTGAATGTCTGCATAACCTGGGAACGGAGCCAGACGGTTTCACTGTTGCCACTAGGTAAAGATATCCCTCTCCAGCATCTGCTGTAGGTCACAAGACAGGAACACGTACTGTTTATGGTGAGTGGAGAGAGGATATCTGTGAAGGAGAGTACACTGGCCACTCTGCCGCTGTGTTGCAAAGCCAGTACAAAATTGTGCAAATGTGGCAGCGTCTCCCGCTGTGCATAAACATTATTTAACCTTTGTACTCCTCGTGGCATGATACATGGCTTCCCCGGCAGGCTCCATGAGGCCACGATCGTGGCTGCCTTCAAATCTCCCGCTCATGTGAGAATGGAAAGTGTTTTGTTGAGGCTAGACGTCACACATCGAGGCTTATGATTGGCCTATTGTTTCCCACTCACTCTCTTTAGCTATCCAATCACGTCCCAGCGTTTATTATACAGTAGAGCCAAATAGAGAGTAGTAGGTCCGCCATCTTGCTTGTGAGTCAGTGGAAATCTGGTACATGCTATATATTATCCTTTTTAGCAGATGTATAAGTGAAATAGCTGGTACATATATATATATATATATATATATATATATATATATATATATATATATATATATATATATATATATATATATATAGGTCCACCAGCAAATGAGTATTTCAGGCATAAGTTGTGATATATGACATTGGATGACAGTGCTGTTTTGGGCTATTATTGACGGAAATAAGTGAATGTGTACTTGCTATGTCTGCCCCAAGTGAAACAAGGGATTTTGCCCAGAATGCTACCCCAACTACCACAAGAGGCCCAGGGAATAATCTGTATGTCTTGTAGGAATATCTATACACTTGTATGACTTCGAATACCGGTAAGTTTCATGTCTGTGCACATATTACATGAGTTGTAAATTCTTCACTTTTTTGGCCAGCAACATCACTTTTTTATTTTGTTTTTTATGTCTGCCCATGATCAATATTCCTTCTATCTGATTTTATCATGGCAAAGAGCAGCTTCTAAGCTTTCAAATGATATATTGTTACCCCATATTTTGCTCTAGTATTTTGAGTGCAAAAAATAGCAAACAAAATAGACCAGTTTAAAATTTTCCGACCGTTTTTGTGCACACATGCTGACGATGCCGCGAAATTTAGGTCCGGAGTATAAGGGTATTAAGGATACCATGCGCCTGAAAGGGTACGGGGCGATGCAATGCTGGTAATGGCAAGATCACCATTAGCTTACTGCCAATTCACGCAAATAATCAGTCAAGGCATTTATAAACATGGTTTAAAGCCGTTGTTTTGGGACAAGAGTCTCATGCTATATTACCCATAATTAGAAGCAACTTTCACACCGACATCAATAGTAGTTTTTGTACCCTTTATAACAGATTATCTGTTCACAGTCAATCAAATATACCTTTTCCCATCTAAGAAAGATGACATTGGTCACCATCAACACTACCATGGAACTCATCATGGTCACTAAGAAACAGAACACTGTCACCTTCGCTAGTGAATCAACAATTGACGTAAATGTTGCACATCATTACATGTTTTTCACCTTTGTTCTGCTTACATCTTCACATTTCAGCCAGCTGAAAGTCCATGGCGATACGACTATCATTAGAAACCATGGCATTCATCAGCACTGCAACTTCACATTTGCTCCAGAAAATCTCACCCATCATCTACACATCGGTCATTCGCAGTTCTTCTACTTCATTCATAACACATCAGTCTTAGTGATTTGTCCAAATACACCACCATCTCATACTTCGGCATCAGGTCTATACATAGCACCTGACTATTGTCCTGTGCTTACACCTTCTTCGTCAACCTTAGCTACGAAAAGCCATTATGCCATCCACAGTCACACTTACAAGCACTTCCAACCACTAACTAAGATTATTTTAAACATGAGTACACATATTAAGTTGACTCCACTTAAGTTTAAAACCCTGCAATTGATCAATCAAACAATGAAGCCCTGAAAAGAGTATAGTATGAATATGTTCAATCCATTTTATGTGTATAGCCCAGCTCCAGTTGTCTTTATAATCTCCATCATTTTTGCTATATTACTATTGGCTATGCACAGAATGCAATTTAGGATTGCAAAGTTAGGATCATTATTCACGGGGGAAGGGCAGTAAACATTCAAGTGAGGCCCACTGAATGAAAGTTGTACATTTGTATATCATCATCATCATCATCATTATCATCATCATCATCCGGACCTCCTTTCCCACCCAAGGGCAGGGTGAGGAGTAGCAATGTCCAGAAAGCACAAACTTGCCCAATCCAAATAGGCCACGCTTTCATTCACTCATAATTCAAGCCCCCGGAATCCTGGCTCTATCGGATAAGCCAAAAACATTCACCACATTCTGCAGCTTCACACAAACGTATCATATTGAGTCAATCCGGACGCTGCCATGCTCACAGTATGAATATAATTTATATATATAAAAAATGGAAAAGAAAGAACTAATGGGGTCACTTATCATATAGTGTATATATAATTAAACTCATATACATGTATATAATTAAAATAACAATAATACTACATCTCATCTCTCTCTCTCTCTCTCTCTCTCTCTATCTATCTATCTCTCCACACACACACACACACACACACACACACACATATATATATATATATATATATATATATATATATATATATATATATATATATATATATAAATCAGCAGCAGCAGCCGTTTGAGTGTCCACTGCAGGACCTGCCTGTCCCGACCGTAGTGCGGACGATACAGCCTGTGTATCTCTACCATGTGGCTTAGCCTCTCTGGTAGAGATTGTATGTCGTGAGAAGTGTTTGTAAGTGTGAGTGTTGTGTTGGAGTGGCTTTGGAAATGTGTGTAGTCTGTGAACCAAGTGTAATCGTCTCACGGAAGCCGACTGGGTGCAAGCATACTTTATAGTACGCTACACTGGTTGAACCACAGCACCCCTTATGTATGTTAAAGCAGTACGTGGCTGGAAGAACGCTCCCAAAGTGTATTACCTAGGCGGGGCTTGAACCCTCCTTCTCCCATGTGCGAAAACGCACACTCAATCATTGTGCCACAGAGGCTCCATATATATATATATATATATATATATATATATATATATATATATATATATATATATATATATATATATATATATATATATATATATATATATATGCAGCAAGTATATTACATATGGCTGATTCTTGATATAATTGACTACGGTACTGTAGACTTGCCACTGTATTACTATCATATTACCATTGTGTAAATATCTGCACATATGTCATACATACACAGTTATGCTGCTGCAATATTTCACTACTCTATATTATGTTTCTGCAGTTTTGTTATGTCACTACAATATTATGAAGAATACCATGTATGTTTGTTCAAGATACTCATATCAGTGTACCATGTAACCCTATGCTTTGTATATTGTAATATATACAAATGTCGTGGGTACGACAGTTTGACATGACTGAGTGATGTGTGGGCAATAATATGTTGACACAATATGTAATATTTAACTATGTAACTATAGCTATAGTGTAGGTGACATTATGTAAAGCAGGTAAATATGTCCGAGATCTCAGGGAGAGGTTAGATACATTTTTTCATAGCAAGACACTCGTGTCCCAAACACAGGATGACCTGATGGAAGCTTGTTACGTGTCGGAAGCGAGATTCACACACACAGACATACACACGCACTTACGTACGCAAACGTACGCCCACACACTTTAGCCGGAAGTCAGAGGAGGATATAAGTCCGAAATCACATGTAGGAGAGTCAGAGAACCAGAGATCTCGACAGAGAGGCAGCCAGGGAAGAAGGAAGGACAAGGAGAGTAGGAGCTTAAAGAGATTGAAGTAGGAGGAAAGCTACAAGCACAAACTGCTACCACCCATACACGGGTCACGTCAAGCTCTTTAACTTTTCAGCCAAGCAACTGTCTCACAATAAATCTCCATCAACCCCAATCTGCCTATTTCATCACCTCACCTCACTTAAAATACGAAGAGGAAAACTGGATAGAGACGACCTACTCTGACGTTCCCTTACAACGCCAACACTTATTTTCTCTCTTTGCTTGGGTCTTTTCAGTCAATCAGGCAAGATAATATATCTTCTCTCTCTATATATCAAATAGATAAAGGTCACATAATCCTGACATCTGGTGGCCTTTGACAAGAGGGTGAGAGAAAGAAATGGATACTTATATTCCTGAGATGATCTCCCTAATGCTCGAAGCACATTCTGAGGTCTCCCAGCTATGGAATCAATACTCATTCCATGGAAAGTAAAAAAAAAAAAAATATTGCCTGAGGGTGATCCAATACACACCAGCAGTATGTCAAAAAGGCTGCTTCTTGAGAAGATCTACAGACTTTATTGGAGGGGTGCGACAGCTTTATTTAAAAAAAAAAGAATGATTGGAAGACCCAATAGATGAAGAAGATTTATACAGAAAATAAAAGGTCATTTATGACGAAATTCTCCCTAAGAGAGTCAGGGAACGTATATGTTCCTGTACAAGGTGCTCTGGGTCATTAAGAATGGCTTTCATGCCAGGTGAATCAGTGAACAGAGGAAAACCAAAGTCTTTGTTGAACATTAAATCTAAAATTGAGACTTCAGATAAAGGAGAAGAAGAATGTATTTCATTGTAGAAGAAAGTTAGTCAGAAATTCTCGGCTAGTCAGTTGAATCAGAAGGTGGAAAAACAGAGTTTATTTGGAGAATGACGGGATGATCATAGCCAGAGCGTAGAAAATGAGAAAGATTCAAAGTCAGGAACATGAGAGCAAGTTGGACTACTGATCACTTACACACAAATGCCTGGTTTGGCTTGGGAATTTGTATTGGTAATATAGATAAAGAGAGAAAAGGGATTCCGTCATTGCTATGTCAGGTGAATTTCCTTGAAGAAAAGATGGTGTTAAACAGAAAATCCAAAGAAAGGTAATAAATCAGGCTGTGTGTGTGTGTGTGTGTGTGTGTGTGTATGTATGTGTGTGTGTGTGTGTGTGTTCTTACTTTATTGTTCCTACCTAACTGTACCTTTACAGGAATGAGCCAAGCTCGTACTGTCCCGTGTATGAAATAACTTTTATCATACATATCCTTAAAAATATTAATTGCTTTGGCACACACTATTTCCTTCGGTAGTGCATTCCAGTGATCAATTGCCCTATTTGGGGAAGCGGAATTTCCTTTCGTCTCTATCGCATCTCTTTTTATTTATTTTTTTGCAGTGTCCTCATGCTGATGCCTCCCCATAGGATATACACTCATTTATATCTATTTTCTCTTTCCCTGAGATGCGTTTATGTAACATAATCATGTCTCCTCTTTTCCTTCTCTCCTGTAGTGTTGGTTGACTCAGTTTTTTGTAGTCTTTCTTCGTAGATTAGATCCCTTCAGCTTGGCACCCATCTTGTAGTGGACATTTGTACTTTTTTCAATCTTATCAATATGATTTTTGAGATGAGGATTCCAGACTACTGATGCATACTCCAGGGTTGTTCTGATGAATGATATTCTCTTTCTCAGCAAGTCTTTATTTATGTATGTTAATGCTATTTTCATATTAGCAAGCAGTGTAAACATGTTCCATGCCTTCTCACTGATGTGGTCAAAAGGAGATATTCTGTTATTGATAATCACTCCTAGGTCCTTCTCTCATTCTGATATGTGGAGGGTTGAACTTCCAAAATGATAATCCAAATCTGGTCTTTTTCCACTTTTACCTAACTTAATTACATGACACTTGTTCACATTGAGTTCCATTTGCCATTTATTGCTCCATTCATGAACTTTATCTTAACATTGTGGCTTTCTTCAAGAGTGTGTGTTAGCAATTCTCCTTTGTATTTTTGCATCATCAACAGTTAAAACATAACTTGTGCCAGAACTGAGCCCTGCGGGACTCCCATAGTCACTTCCCTCCACGATGAGTAATTACTCCTTAATACTGTTTTCATTTCCTTTTTTTCTGAGAAATTTTCTTTTGCATCCAACAGTACAGGTTGCCTTGGATTCCTCCTTGATGGTACAGTTTCCATGAAAGTCTTTGGTGTGCCACTCTGTCAAATGCTGTCTTGAAATCTAGATAGATACTGTCCCTCTATCCTTCTCCTTTCTGTACTGTTTCAGCAAACCTGTCATAGTAGCTTAATAGATTACTAACACATAATTTCCCATATCTAAAACCGAACTGTCTTTCTGTTGTCATATTGTGTTATACTAGATGTTTAACCCAAACTTTTCTTATTAGCTTTTCAAATATCTTACTTACAACACTGGTCAGTGATACTGGTCGGTAGTTGAGTGGATTCTGTCTATTGCCTTTTTTGAATTGGGGAAAAAATTTTGTTTTCTTCCAAATATCAGGTAGTTTACCTTGACTTAAGGATTCCTTGAATATTAAATATATTGGTCTACTTAACTCTTTTCCACATGCTTGTAGCAATCAACCTGCAATTTCGACAGGACCATTTGCTTTACCTTTGTCTAATATACTTAACTCTTCCTGGTCCTCATTTCTGATATTTGTATATCTGGTAATATGTGTGGGCATGCATGTTTCATATCATCTCCTTCAAAATTATTTTCTTCTGTAAAAACTGATTGAAAATTTTTATTGAGTACTTTACAAATATTTTTTTCTTGTGTATAGATAATCCCCCCGTCCGTAATGGACTGTATTCCATCTTTAACTTTGCTTTTGCTTCGGATGTAGCTGTAAAATGGCTTAGGGTGATCACTACTTTCATTTATAATTTCTGCCTCAAACTGTCTTTGAGACTCTCTCCTTATCCTTGTATAACCGTTTCTTGCCTGTTTATAGTTATTGTAAGCCCTTTCACTTTTGTGTCTTCTATATCTGTTTCACAGCAAGTCTGTTTTTGTCTTTATATTTTTTTACGTTCAGTATTAAACAATTTTCATTTTCATTTCTGTTTCTTTGTGCTGTGGGATGTAATTTTTGGCTTCTATTACATAAAACGGACAAAATTTTCTAGATATTGCTATTTAGTCCTGTCCTCTAAGCTCCTTTTCCCATTCTATTTTTAAGAAGTACTTCTCTAAGTCTTGGTAGTTGCCCTTTTTGTAGTTTAGGCTCTTTTTGTAACTCTCATTACTGTTAGCTATGTCATATGCAATCCTGAAGTTGCAATTTAATACTGAATGGTCACTTTGCCGAATGGAGTGTGATACATTATGATTATCAATATCATTTTCTTGCTTAGTAAATATAAGATGTAGTACTAATGGATCAAGTCCTCATCTTCTGGTGATTTCGTTTACATGTTGTGTTAGGAAAAGCTCCTGCACACGATCCTGGAGCTTTTGGTCCCACCAGCTTTCATGGCTTTTTACATCTAGAATATTCTAATTTATATTTGTATTGAAATCTCCAGTTAATATAATTCTTTCAGATTTCTGTTCCATTCTATGTAGTAATGCTCTTAATCTCTAAATTGTACTCTCCGCCAGGTCTTCATATACACCTCTTTCCCAAACTTTCATTTTGGGTGACATGTATACATTAGCCACAATTACAGTACTTTCCTTTCAGATGTCTTAATGTCTGCTGCAATCAGTTCTACTTATGAGGGTATGTCTAGTTCTACTTCTTTGACTTGTAGATTTTTTTTTGTAATATACTGTAATTCCTCCTCCTTTTTTTTAAATTCCTATCTCTTCTCCATATATTGTATTCCTCTAAGTTTAGGGTGATGTTTGATATCTTTGGAGTTAATTTGGAGTTAATTCAGGTAGGCAAATAATGTGTGGTTCTTTTTCTTTGGTATAGTCTTTTATCTCTAATAATTCAGATACCATTCCATCTGCATTTGAGTACATCAACTTAACCCCTTAACCGCGGGCTTGTTTTGCTTTTTCTTGCGGCTCCCGCGGGCATATTCGCAATCCGAGACTCTCTAAAAATATTTGCCAAAAATCAGTTATTAGTCCTAGAATATTAAAATCACATATGCTTATGGCAGATACTCTCAGCTTTCTCCTGGGGCGTTTGTTGAGCCTTCTTCGAGTACCGTAGGACTTGTGGAGACTCTGAAGTTAGGTAACAAAGTCTCCACTTTACACTTCCCGACAACCCGTAATATGATTACTGCAGCCTGATGTTATCACTAGAAACACTATTCTATGATTCTCAAATAGTTTGGAATCCATACTCAAAAAAAAAAAAAACTGTGAAAGCAATGAAAATTACGAGGGCGTATGACCCTCCCACTTCCGATCGTTCGCCGCTGGTGTTCTGTCATTTATTATTCAAAAAAACACTCACAGTTTATATTTCTATTACTATATAACACTTATTTATATCTACAGTCTTTATCCATAAGTTTCCTTCAGTAACAGTGGTTTATTGTCACTGTAGGGATTCAATTTCTCTTTCAGTAAAATACGAAGCATTCACTTTCTCGTCCTGTATACTAGCACTGAAAGTGAATGTCACTTTCACCTTCACTCTCATAACTCATAGTATTCATATATGCTAGAGTGAAACTTTCACTTTCATTACTCCTAGTATATACAGTATACTCGTATTCTTATAATACTACTCATTTACATTTCTATTTACGTTCTCTATTTTATTTACATTATTTACATTTCTATTTTATTTACACTGTGTTATGCACTGTCACTTGAAGTAACTTATAAAACTATTTTCCACTGTTCACTTATTCTTACATTCATTGGTTTCACTTGCTGTTTACACATTATTTACACATTATTTACAATTCCACTTGCACTGTTTTACTCAACAGAAAGATCGTAGTCACTCTCTATGAATTGTCAGCCCTTTACCTCTTTCCACACGAGGTTTAGTAGGGGGTAAAGGTCACAGTGCCTTTTGCATGGGGCTAAAAAACGGCAGAAGTTAGCAGGAGCGAATCCGACGTACTTTCACCTTGAAAGACGACAGTAAACTGACAGTGGTGGGCCGGGGTGGCCTACTTAGGGAGAATGCATTACTGCCAATGTCAGCCTCTTGAGAGCTGCTAATATATAGCTGTGAAATGATTGGCAGGAAATCTAGACAATACATTATAAATTAGGTAGCTCCAGGTAAATGTAAATATCACTTAGGCTTCTCCCTTCCCTCTTTATATATATTTTTACTACGAGAATAGATTATACGGCATATTTCAAGGGGAAATAAACAGCGAAAATTAGCGAACAAGTGGATGTAAGGTGTTGTCAGGTGATAATTAGCCAATTCCAGGTGTATGGCACTATCACTTACCTAATTTCTTTTTGGTATATATTATTTGGTATAAGAATAGGGCATAGGGCTTATTTCAATGGATGAAATCAGTGCAAAATTCCAGGGAAGATTTACTTGGCGTAGAATACAGTGTGGTGGCCTGCAATAATTAGGTGGTTCCAGGTGAATGTAAATATCACTTAGGCTTCTCCCGTCCTTTCTTATATATAGTTTTATTACGAGAATAGATTATACTGCATATTTCAAGGGGAAATAAACAGCGAAAATTAGCGAACGAGTGCATGTAAGGTGTTGTCAGGTGACAATTAGCCAATTCCAGGTGTATGGCACTCTCACTTACCTTATTTCTTTTTGTTATATATTATTTGGTATAAGAATAAGGCATAGGGCTTATTTCAATGGATGAAATCAGTGGAAAATTCCAGGAAAGATTTACTTAGCGTAGCACGGCCGGGCAGGCGAGAGGAGAGGGTAATGGAGGGGAGGTAGGGAGGGGAGTCAAGAATGGGGAGAAATGGCTAAATTGTCAACAATGGATGGGAGTACAGTTGAGATTAGGAGTGCTGACTAGTGTTGGACATTGGCAGTACTGATAGATGATACAAGCCACCACTTGAAAGCCCAGGCGAATTCAAAATAACACAGAATCGCAAAAATGATACCCCGTGGTATGATCCCTTGCTCCCAGGCGTCACGAAAGTGACGCCTCGTGGTTAAGGGGTTAATTATCTTGTTTACATACTTGCCATAGCTTGAGTCTACTACCATCACTGTTATTATTCCCTGTTGGTTATGAACCACGTTTGTACCTGCAATCCAATTACTTTGTAAAAAAAATTAGTCTTCTCTACCTCTGACCTTTCTGCATTCTTTGTTTTTGCTTTCTCTCTCCCCTCCTTTAGTGTTCCCAATTCCTCTTGAGTTAGGCATCTTGCTATCCATACTTTTTTAAGTTACACTTTTTCAATGAGTTTGTTCTCATTTTTTAACCCGAGGCGTCCCGTTGACGTATGGATACGTCACTACGTTTTGTCACCACGACACCTGATGATGTATCCATATGTTTTGCTATTGCAAGGTCAGTCATTTGCTCAATTTTCAAATCTCATGCATGATTTTTGGTACGTACGTGTGGGACACTTTCCCTAATCCGCCACCAGGCAGGGACACTACCTGACCCCGCGTGACCTGCGTGCTCCCTTGTCTCGGTCACCCACCTTGTAGCAGTGACCCTGAATGGACATGGCACACCAAGGTCTCTCTGACACTGAAATTCAAGACACCCTGGACGCCTTCACAGGCGACAGCAATTCCCCACTTGATGACAACATGGCGGACAAGGATTACGTGCTTCCCAAGGACGAAACGAGCAGCAGTGAAGAGGAAGTACTGTCCCTGAGGATGCAGCGATATGTGAGGTATCATGAGGCTAGAGATGGCCAGCCTGCACCCCAACCATGTGCACGCACCTCTCTCCAGCCCCTAGAGGAAAGGGAGGGTAAGGGCGAGGACAAGGACGAGGACGAGGACGGAGCCATGGGACGTGGTGCTACCTCATGAATAAGGAGAGAGAGGATTTCGCGGTGTGGAATCGAAAGGGCGGCGAGGAGAAGACACAGGTATGAGCCTAGTGCTTTGTATGGGGAAGGCAGGAGCGGTGTGGCGGTAGTAAGTGGTGAAAGTGAAAGTGGTGTGGCGGGAGAGAGCGGTGAAAGTGAAAGTCGTGGTGTGAGGGAGGCAGCATGAGCATGTCTTGTGAGGCAGCGGGGAGCCGCTCCCTAGCACAAATTTCACCCCTTATCATTCCCGCGCTTCCTCTCCACAGCCCCGTGATGTGGGGAAAGGAGGGAAAGGGAAGGGAAAGGGGAAAGGAAAAAGGAGAAGGAAGAGGAGCACGAGTGGGGAAGGGCTCCGCCCTCCACCTCCCGAACCTCCTCCACCACCCTCTCCTCCCCACCCCGATGAAAGCAACGATGGGGACGTGGCTGGAGACGGTAGTGTTTCGTTGGACTGGGAAGATGGGAGTAATTTCACTCCTATCATTCACCCCTTCACTGACAAGTGGCGGTCTGGCTGCACAGCTCCAGGAATCCACACTGACCAGGGTGGATTTCTTTCACCTGTTCTTTTGGGAGGAGTTTGTGGAGTGGATTTTGGAACAGAGTAACACATTTGCATGCAGCCAGCACTGTGAAAGCGAGCGAGAAGGTAGGAGAAGCAGGACTTCCTCCAGTATGATTACCCTGTTACCATAATTTTTTTTTTTTTTTTTTATGTGTCCAACACTGGGCATAGGCTTCACAGCCTGCTCTCAAGGCCCAGTAGTCCTACTACATACCATACACCCCTCTATATGTCACCACTTCGGCGCTAACATCCACCGTCCATATTGAATACATGCTAGGGCTGTCTCATACAGGACTGGTGTATTGGTATTAGCGGGGGTACTTTTATGACATGTCGGCGGGTCATCTGGTAGATCAGGAAAGTCTGCTTTTTTTATGAAATTCAAATCCTTAAACTGTTCCCTGCCCCAGCCGGGATTCGAACCTGAGTCCATCAGGACTGCAGGCCACCTCTCCACTGATTCAGCCACCCCCTTCCCCAAAGTGAGATGTTTATCTTTCTAGCCCTGGTTCTTTTGATGCGTATTGTACGGAAAAGACAAATTCCGGCATACTGGTCTACGGACCCTATGACCAGCACACCTATCTTTGGGAAAGTAATGGGCTGGAATCAATTTCAGCAAATTCTGAGCCACCTCCACTTTTACAATGCTGACGATCCTGCTAATGCTGATAACACGGATAGAATGAGGAGAATAAGGCTGGTATTTGATCACCTGCATGAAAAAGTTCAGCTCATCCTTCTGTCCTTATC
>NC_136969.1:22181468-22241932 GCF_032717465.1 Coenobita brevimanus | reverse complement strand
ACATACTTGACCTCTTCCTTACAACTAATCCTTCTGCTTACACTGTTAATCTTTTCTCTCCATTGGGCTCCTCCGATCACAACCTTATCACCTTAACCTGTCCTATCACTCCGGTACGGCCTGTGAACCCTCCCAAGAAATGCTGTCTGTGGCACTCTGGAGCTGCGCTGGGAAGCCCTCAGGCAGTACGTCTTTGATTTTCCCTGGAATGATTATTACTTCCATGGCTGGGAGCCATCTGAGTGTGCCTTGCGCATTACGGAGGTTATCCTCTCAGACATAGAAGCATACATTCCTTTCTCGTATCCTTTGTCTAACACAAGAAAGCCTTGCTTTAATCACACTTCTTCTAATGCTGTCCACAACAAGGAGAGGTCCTACAAAATGTACCAGAGCCAACCCACCCCTGAATCACATCATCTTTACGTTTCTGCCCGGAATCGTGCTAAGACTGTTCTACGCTCTGCTAAAAATAATTTCATCCGTACTAAATGCTCTCAACTCTCCAACTCGGATTCTTCCCGCTCCTTCTGGCACCTTGCCAAAAACTTATCTAACAACTTTACCTCATCATTCTTCCCTCCTCTTTTCTGCTCTGATGGTTCTGTAGCTATTTCTTCTACTGATAAAGCAGATCTCTTCGCTCAGACTTTCTCCTCCAATTCTACCTTAGACGATTCCGGTGTTGTTCCTCCATCCCTTCCGCCCTCTGACTTCCTCATGGTTGACATTAAAATTTCTTCAACTGATGTATTTTCTGCCATCACTGGCCTCAATACTAACAAGGCATATGGGCCTGATGGAGTCCCTCCTGTTGTTCTCAAGAACTGTGCTTCTGTGCTTACACCCTACCTAGGTAAACTCTTTCCCCTTTGTCTGTCAACTTGTACCTTTCCTTCTTGCTGGAACTTTTCTCTCATTCAGGCAGTCCCAAAGAAGGGTGACCATTCCCAGCCCTCTAACTATCGTCTTATTGCTTAAACATCCTGTATTTTTAAAGTTTTTGAGTTAATTTTTAATACAAATAATTTAAGGCATGTTTCCTATCACAACCTTCTTTCTGATCGTCAGTACGGGTTCCGTCAGGGACGCTGCACTGGGGATCTTCTCACCTACCTTTCAGAATCCTGGTCAGCTTCCTTTCGGGACTTTGGTGAAAGCTTTGCCATTGCATTTGACATCTCAAAGGCTTTCGATCGAGTCTGGCATAAATCTTTAATTTCCAAACTGTCCTCTTACGGTTTCTATCCTTCTATCTGTGCCTTCATCTCTAGCTTCCTTTCTGGTCGTTCTATAGCCGCTGTTGTAGACTGCCATCGTTCTTCTCCTAGATCTATCAATAGTGGTGTCCCTCAGGGCTCTGTCCTATCACCAACTCTCTTCCTTTTATTCATCAATGACCTTCTAAACTGTAGATCTAACCATATCCACACATACACTGATGACGCCACCCTTCATCTTTCCATTCGGTTCCCACAACGTCCTTCTTAGCAGTTATTTCAACAAACAAGGGATGAGGCTATGGCTAATGTCTGACTTGGCTCGTATCTCTGACTGAAGCAAAAATAATCTGATTGTTTTTAATGCACCTAAGACTCAGTTCTTACAACTATCAACCCGACAAAATCTTCCACAGATATACCCACTAATGTTTAATGATGTTCAGCTTACTCCTGCATCATCCTTGAACATGCTTGGAGTTTCATTTACTCGGGACTTATCATGGAAAGATCATATTACATCTCTTGTAAAATCTGCTTCCAAGAGATTAGGTGTGCTAAGCCGATTCCATTCCTTTTTTACCCCTGCACAATTGTTGACTCTATACAAGGGTTTTATCCGCCCTTGTGTGGAGCACAACTCTCATGTACTGGGAGGCTCCCAACATACAGCTCTTCTCAATAGGGTGGAGTCAGAGGCTTTTCGTCTCATTAACTCTCCTCCTCATACTGACTCCCTTCAACCTCTGTCTCTTCGCCGCACTGTTGCATCTTTATCTCTTTTCTATCGCCACTTCAATGGTTGCTGCTCCTCTGAACTGTCTACATGCATTCCTCCATCTCTACAGTGAGCGTGTACCACCCGTGTAGCAGCAAACTCTCATCCCTTTTCAGTCCAACTCTCTAATACAAGAGTTAACCGTTACTCCCAGTCCTTCATTTATGTAACAGGTCAACTCTGGAACTGTCTCCCTCTGTCTGTATTTCCTGCTTCCTATGATCTCCAGTCTTTCAAACGCAGTGTGTTCAGGCATCACTAAATGATCGGACCTTGAATTTGGCTCTTTCTTTTATTTTGTTTTTCTCTTGGAGGGAACTATTATTGCGGGGTCATGGCCTTTGGTTCCTTCTTCCTCGCAAAAAAAAAGAAAAAAAATAGGAGCATTTGTCTTCTTAGTGTAACTGGAAAAGTGTATTGTAGGATACTTATTGACAGAATTAGGGAAATAACAGTGGAATTAGTTGGAAAAGAACTGGGAGGTTTTAGGAAGGGAAGAGGTTGTGTAGATCAGATATTCATTCTTAGATGTTTAGTGGAAAAGTTTCTAGAGAAGGGAATGAAGTTGTATGCAGCCGTCATGGATTTGGAGAAAGCATATTACAGGGTGGATAGACAAGGATTGTGGAAAGTATTAACAATATATGGAGTAGATGGGAAGTTGTTGAATGCTGTGAAGAGTATGTATGACGGTGCTAAGGTTGCACTGCTTCTGGATGGTGAACCGAATGAATTTTTCTCTTTGAAGGTTGAGTTGAAACAGGGGTGTGTCATGTCTCCATGATTGTTCAATCTGTACATGGATGGAGTAATAAGAGATACAAGGTAGGGCAGTGGATGTTGGAGTGGCCCTAGTGAGAGAGGGTAGTGTTTGGGAACTCCCTGTACTGTTGTTTGCAGATGATACTATGTTAAGTAAAGACAAAGGGGAGCTGCAAGGCATGGTGGATGAGTTTAGGAGAGTGTGTAAGAAACGGCATCTAAGGGTGAATGTAGGGAAGAGTTAAGTGATGGTCTTTGAGAGACGTGAAGTCAGTAGATGTACAGTGAGGCTGGATGTTGAGGAAATGGAAAATGTGAGTACGTTTAAGTACTTGTGGAGTGTGATGAGTAAGGATGGAAGTTTGGAGGGCGAAGTGCTTGAAAGGGTACAACAAGGAAGAAAGGTTGCTGGTTCCTTGAAAGCAGTGATACGAGACAGGGAAGTGAGCATGGAAGTGAAAAAGTTACGGCATGACAGTATTGTGTTACCAGCTCTAACGTATGGAAGTGAAGCTTGGACGTTGTTGGAAGGACACAAGTCAAGAGTGAGAGCAGTGGAAATGAGTTATTTAAGAGGAGCCTGTGGAGTCACAGGGAGACACAGGCTGACAAATGAGGATATAAAGGAGCGTTGTGGTGTGGATTTGGATGTGATAGGAAGCGTTAGGAGGAACATACTGAGGTGGTTTGGCCATGTGGAGAGGATGAAGGGTGAGAGACTGACGAGGAGAGTGTATGGGAGTGAGGTGGAGAGGGGGAGAGGCCGAGGATGAGATGGAGGGATGGAGTGGAGAGGTATATGAGAAAGGGGGGGGGGTGAGTTGGGAGTAGGGCAATGAAATGGCGGGGGACAGGACGACGTGGAGGCGATTTGATTGTGGCCACCCCGTATGCGATTGAGGCGTCTTGCAATTGAGAGATAGATAGATAGATAGATCAGGATTACGACAGTTAAAATTTCGCGTCGATTACCGTAATCCTAACCACGGTTAGGATTTCACTAGCTAGAATTTAGCGGTTTTGTTTGGTCGTTCAGTTAGGTTAGAACTACAATTCAGCTTAAACCGCTAGAATTTAGTGGTTATGACTGGTTTTTCAGCTATGTTAGAAGTACGTTAGTTAGGTTAAGTTAGGTTAGCGGTGACGGTAGTAATCCTAACCACGGCCCTATATTATACCATGTGCTTTCCTTTCTGAAAACAGTAATGACAAGTGGACTGGTGTACAAATCTGTTAGATATAGCGCTTTTGGAAATAAGCGATGAAGTTGTCTGGATCACCACAGTATGAGACACAGGTAACTTGGAAATGGTAGAAGTCAACGACTGGGATGTGTGCATGTAGCAGGAGTTTGATCATAAACGTGTAACATCAGTCTCCTAAAAATCCATAAAAAAAATAGTATCAGACACACACACACACACACACACACACACACACATCGCTCGCTGCCTCAGTGGTAACGTTCTCGCTTGGCATCTGGTAGACGGGAGTTCGTGCCTTGCTCAGGTTGCGAAAAGTTTCACTGACGAAGTGGGTGGTTACTGTCCCCCTTGAGCAAGGGGAAGGGTGTGTGCGTGTGTGAAGGTCACAGCCTTGCCCTTAAATCGGACTGTATGAGCTATCAGCTCCCTTCCGGGAGGGTAAAAGCTGACGATCACGACCATCAAGTGATCCTGACCGACCCGGTGAATTACGCACACACACACACACACACACACACACACACACACACACAAAGAAAATTAACAAACATTTCTAAAAACTGCAGATGCATTTCATGAATGTTAAGGTAATAACTAGTTACATGAATATGGTATCAGTGTAAAACAAGATACGATGATATTTGTGAAAAGACGGGTGATGGTCCAGCTTCATTTTCCAGCACTTTTAACCGAGACAGATCCCTTCGCGCGCCGTAAGATGAACACCTCATCACTTTAAAACTACGGTTGGAGCGACGAAGAGGTTGCTTGTGGGAAGAGGTTGTTTAATACTACTTACCCTTATCTCTTGTTAAAACTGAATTCGTCATAAATATCTCAAGGTTTGTCTCCAGGAAACTCATTCTGTGACAACACATGATTTACCTGGTCTCTTGCACTTGACAGCACTGACGTACAACGTTATGAGATCCTTGCAACATATACTGCACATGGGTTATTTAGATTTTTTTAAATCCAAGGAAGAAGGAACCAAAGGCCAGGAGCCCGCAAACCGTTCCTTCCAAGAAAAAAGCAAACAATATAAGAGAGCCAAATTCAAGATCCGTTCATTTCGAGATGCCTCGACACACTGCGTTTGAAAGACTGGCGATCATAACTAGCAGGATATACAAACAGAGGGAGACAGTTCCAGAGCTGATTTGTTGCATAAATGAATGACTGGGAGAAACGATTAATTCTTGCATTAGAGAGTTAGACAGAAAAAGGATGAGAGTTTGTTGGTAGATCGGTGCTATGCGCCCGTCGTAGAGGTGGAGGGATGCAAGCAAACAGTTCACAGGAGCAGTGACTATTGAAGTAGCGATAGAAAAGAGACAAAGATGCACAGTGTGGCGAAGAGACAGAGGTTGAAGGGAGCCAGTAAGAGGGGGAGAGTTAATGAGATAAAAAGCCTTTGACTCCACCCAATTTTAAGAAGAGGTGTTTGTGAGGAGCCTCCCCACACATGAGAGTTGTACTCTACACAGGGGCGAATAAAACTCATGTATAAAGTCAACAACTGTGCAGGGGTATAGAAGGTACAGAGTCGGCTTAACACAACTACTTTCTTGGAAGCAGATTTTGCAGATGTAATATGATCTTTCCAAGATAAGTTCTGATTGATTTAAATCCCAAGCATGTTCAAGGATGATGCAGGATTGAGCTGGGTATTATTAAACACTAGTGGGTACTCCTGTGAAAGATTTTGACGAATTGATAAATGTAAAAACTGAGTCTTTGATGCATTAACAAAAACAAGATTATTTTTACCCCAGTCAGAGGTACGAGCCAAGTCAGACATTAGGCGTGCCATAGCCTCATCCGTTGTTTGTTGAAGTAACAAAAGAGATAGACGTTGCGGGAACAGAACGGAAAGGTGAAGGGTGGAATCATCAGCGTACGAGTGAATAGGGTTAGATGTACAGTTTAGAAGGTAACTGATGAATAAAAGGAAGAGAGTTGGTGATAGGACAGAGCCCTGAGGAACACCACTGTTGCTAGATCTAGAAGAAAAACGATGGCCACTTACAATAGCGGCTATAGAACGACCAGAAAGGAAGCTATACAGTATATAAAGGCACAGACGGAAAGATAGAAATCGTAAGAGGGCAGTTTGGAAATTAAAGAATTATGGCAGACTTGATCGAAAGCCTTTGAGATGTCAAGGGCAATGGCAAAGCTTTCGCCAAAAGCCCAAAATGAGGATGACAGGAACCTGAACGGTAAGTGAGAAGATCGCCAGTGAAGCGTCACTGATGGAACCCATACTGACGATCAGAAACAAGGTTGTGATAGGAAAGATGCTTCGAAATTTTTCTGTTAAGAATAGACTAGAAAACTTTTGAGACACCGGATGTTAAAGCAACTGGGCGATAGTTACAGGGTTGGGAATGGTCACCCTTCTTTGTGACTGCCTGAATGAGAGCAAACTTCCAGCCAGAAGGAGAGGTACAAGTTGACAGACAGAGGCGAAAGAATTTACCTAGGCAGGGTGTAAGCAAAGAAGCACAATTCTTAAGGACAAGAGGAGGGACTCCATCAGGCCCATTTGCCATGTTAGTATTGAGGCCAGTGCTGGCAGAAAATATCAGCTGAAGAAATTTTAATGTTAATACAGTGACATCTTTCTTCGTCGTTTTAGGGTATTGTTGCCATATTCAGACAGTAGTATTTTTGTAGAAGCAACCGATAGCTATATCCTTTATTAATTCTTTCAGTACGAGAGGTCTTTCCTAACTTAAGCACGATCGTCTTTGGGCTGGAACAAAATGAAAAAAAAAAATCGCCACACTTGTTTATTCTGTTGCTCTCACCCATGCAGGTAACAAGGACTCAACAAATGTAGTAGAGTGAATATCAGCGTTAAAAAAAAAAAAAAAAAAATCTTAAAAGTACAATATACTGATACTGACACACTTTTCCTGCAGAACGGTTAACCCCTTCAGTCTGATCACGTCTCTTAATTATAATCAATCAACCACCACATAATATTATTTAACCCGCGACTCTTGAAGCAACGATGGGTATTACGTTTGATAAGCGTGCGTGTGTTGGGGGGGAGGGTTGTCCGTGTGTGTGTGTGTGTGTGTGTGTGTGTATGTATGAAAAAAAGCACAGTGAAAGTTTTTTAATCATTTTTTGCCAAATTTGGCAAAACAGTGAGTAAACCTGTTGTTACTTAGAACGTAAGGTCAAAGTCTTGGTCACAGGGCAAGGTCAAATGCTGACCTAGCAAAGTCAGCTAAAGTAGTTTTTAACCAGTTTAAATAAACTTGGAGAAATTTTTGGCGGTAAGGCAAGAATGGTGTGATTCAGTTTCGAGAACAATCAAAGGTCAAGGCCACAAGGCAAGATTAGAGTTCGACTCCTGTTTGCATTAACAAAATTACCCCAATTCTGATACGATTTTAACCAAACTTGGTGAATGGGTTGAGCATGATCCAAGGAATAGTTATTTTTCTTTATAGAACAGTAGGTCAAAGGGCAATGACACGAGGCAAAGTCATCTTAAACAGTTCTTACCTGACATAGACCAAACTTAAGGAAAGGTTGACGAAAAGGGATTTATGAAATATTTTTGTTTATCAGATCAACCAGTCAGTGTTACGGGTCATGCATGAGAGAAGAGATTTACTTTGGGAGACTATCAGTGAAAGGTCAAGGTCACAAGGTAAGGTCAAATTTCAACCCGTGTGTCTGTTTATGAAGAAAATTACTTGAGCCGGTTTTGATCTTGACTGGATTAAGTCTGGTAGATGTACTTAGGATGACCCAAAATGATAACTTTTTTAGAGCAATAGGTCAAAGGTCAAGGTCATATGAAAAAGTTAACTTACACAGATTTTATCTGATGCAGACGAAACTTTGTGGGAAGGTTTAGTTTTTAACTCAGGTAAAGATATTTTGAGAACAATCATTCAAAGGGTAGGGTCACAGGGAAATGTTAAAGATCGAGGTAACTGGGCAAAGTCATCGCAAACACTTTAAATCAGATTTAAAGCAAATTTGTTGGAAAGGTTAAAGGTTAAGCAAAAATGAAATATGTAATCCGATTTTGAGAGTAATCTATCAAAGTTGGTGGTTATGGGTGTTGCACTCTTTGAATGCTCCTCCTTGTTGAACGTATAATTGACCATTCTTAGCAATGGAGTGAATATTAGCTATATGTATCCCCTCTAACACAGTGTGAAAATGGTCCATAGACTGAATAAAATCGCTTGAAGGGAACGAGAAAAAATATTAACAACGTTCTCTGTCTTGAAAGGTTAAATTCCTTGATAATCATAACCCCTGGGGTCTGGCATTATGCAGGGACATACACGGCCGAATTCTTATGGCGTAGAGGGCTTCGTATACTCTTTTTATCTTAATTTAACCCAGATTGTCATCCTTTTACAGCTTACTTCAAGTATCTAAATGGCAGAAGAAGGAAAAGCAACGACTCTATATCCTTTCCATAGCACGTCATGACTAGTATCATATTCGTAGTGATTTATTTTAACAACTCTTCTTCTTCAAGATAAAGAGATGGCAGTTTTAGGCCAGATTAGTGTAAAAATAGCATAGTAAACTTTCATAAGTTACTTATTTGGCATATTATACCTCGACATCCTCTTGTATGTTAATCCCTTCTTCCTTAACTTTGCCCCGCTCTTAACCCACTTGCGGCTTTTTTTCACAAGACTCATCGGCAGAAAAAGACAATACTCGAACTCTGCACCCTTTCCATAGAATCTTTTCGTGACTAGCATAGTATTCCAGCGTTAATCCATTGTTATAACTCAGCATCCGTGGTTGGGGCGTGACAGTTTTAGGCCATGTTAGAGTAAACCGACTATACTTATATCATTCTGGTATCGACATGCTTCACATTAATAACGTACGGTACAAGGCGATATTTAGCTGTAATAGCCGTCCAATAAATCGGTAAGGAAGAGGTAACAAAAGTACAAAAAAAAAAAAATATTTTTCCATATTTCACCTTCACATTCTCATATACATATATTTTAGTTATATCCTTCAGTTATACCTTTTCATTATCGGTATACTTTTCATTAATAACACACCAGGAAATATTCAGGAGTTATGTGCAGAGTATGCCACTAAGAAAATGGAACCACGAAATTTCTAAAGCTACTCAGAACACGACCCTTGATGTGAGGCAGGCTGGTGTTGACTTATAAGGATGGCAGGCTGTCCAGTGCATTTTGGTGCAAAATAGATATTCTGGGCTTCAAAAAATAGGAAATTGACGTGAAAAATATAGGAAAAAATAGGAAATTTATAGGATCATTATCAAGGTTTTGCAGCCAAAAAGGGCTTTATTATAGTAGCAAAATATGAGGAAAAATGCAGATATTGAAAATTTTAAATAGATGGATCAGTGAAGACAAAAAAAGCAAAAAAATGTTTTTGACAATAGGTTCATGATTTCCTCTAATAGCCACTGATTTTGATATGGTCCTGGCCTCCACCTCCCCTTACAGCCAGCCCTTAATCACCACCTCACATCTAAATGTCATCAACTGTTTTTTATTGACATTCGGTCCATCACTACTTAATGTTAGTATTTAGGATAGGTTTGCTCCATCCTGTTCTAATTGTTCCACCATGGCAGTAGCAACCTTAGCACCTTCTGTATGTCCAAACATCAGTGCTGTATAAAAACGTCTTACAATTTCATTCTGTTCTTCAGACCAAAAGCGGAAACTTAAGTCAATCTGTTTACATACCTGAGCTGTGGTGGTTTCATCATAGTGAAGAGTTACAGGGTTCTTACTTGAATTTACATCATAGATTAACTGTTTTTGAGAATAAGATCCTAATCCATCTGAAATGACATACGACACTTTGGAGCGAGACAGCTGAAAGTTTTTAGAAATTAGACAATGAAACATGGAATTAAACGTAGATCCAATACCATCACATGATCTGTAGCTCATATCTGAGCTGGCAACTTTCAAAGCCCAGATAGTTTCAGCTTTAAGAACACCTGTTGAGTCGTGTGAAATGGCCAAATTTGAGCTAGCACTTGTTCCAGGCTGTTCTGTGTCTCCTTTCATGGTTGCTGTAAGTTTGGTCTGTCCTGGGCTATGAACAACATTTCTGACCTCGATATGCCTTTTTGTTTTAACATGCTGTAATAACTGTTTTACACCAGAGTTATCAACTGATATATCTGTTTTACACAATTTGCAGTAAGCGGAATACACAGATGCAGAGCTGCTAGAACACCAGCTATGAAGTCACCATTGCTAACTTTTGGGGACCTCCAAGATGGATTATACTGTGTCTTTCCACTGGGCATGATTTTTCAAAAGCTATAGTCCTCAAAATCTACAAAAAATCTGCAAATAGCAAGCTTCATCATAGTACATAATTATTAAGATTAATGCAGGATGACCACAGATAACACTTTATCAGGATCCTTCGCTGCAAATGATACTTATTACAGCTATAGCCATTGATTATCAGCACACTGACACAGATTTCAACACAAAATGTCCAATTTGTATTGAACATCAATGCACTTAATCGGCAGCATTTTCAAAAATATAGGAATTTGGTGAAAAATATAGGAATTGGGCTTCAAATATAGGAAAATATATGGATCTCTGAAAAAATAGGAAAAAATAGGAATAATAGGAACACTTGACAGCCTGGGATGGGAAGTATAATGGGAAATACCTTGAGAGAGAGAGAGAGAGAGAGAGAGAGAGAGAGAGAGAGAGAGAGAAAATTCTTTTAGGTAGGATCAGTAGCATTACAGCCCATCCAAATCAGGCGCGTTTAAGCTAATCGTTGTTAAATACATATGAAACTTCCACCTTTCTATCTACTTAACTTTATGCTTACGCATCTGTCTACCTGGTTATCTGTCTATCTCCGTCTATCTATCTGTCTCTTCATCACTCACTTAAACAGTTAATCAGTCAGTCAGTATATCCATCTGTCTTTTAGTCTGCCTGTCTGTCTGTCTGTCTGGATATCTATTTGTCTGTCTGCTTATCTACTTTCCATCTATCTGTCAGTATATCTATTTATCTATCTTTTTATGTCTTCCTATTTATTCATCCATTTAGCTTATAAAGAGCATACAGTACAAACATTCATTCAAATATCCATATACCTGTCCCTGTATTTCTTCCTGTGTATATATTTGCCTATCTTTCTCCTGTCTCTCCATCTCTTTACCTATCCATCCAGATGCATATCAACCAAACTGTCTGTCTACCTATCCATCTTTCAGTCAATGATACATACAAACATCAACTACGCTATCATTTTTATCAATCGATCAACCAGCCTATTTGTTCATCCATCTATCCATCAATCTATCTGTGTTTCCATCTGTATGTCTAGCTATTCATTCATCCATTCATCCATCCATCTATATCAATATGTGCCAACTACCTACTATCGAAACAACTGTCTATCTTTTTTTTTTTTTTAAATAACAGAAGAGAGGAAGGAAAAACAAATGAATAAAAAAATAGTCCATACATCGGATTACTGGTGTCCTCCACTCATTAAATATCTGTAACAGTTAGACTTGAACAGCTGTGGGTTGAAATTTGGAGGGAAACAACTCTGGGGAAGCGAGTTCCAGAGAGATGCAGTTCGGGGAATGAAAGAATTCTGATAGCCAGAAGTTCTGCAATATGGCTGAGTGACATTCCAGTTATGAGAGCTACCAGATGCCCATGTAGCACGAGGGAAGGCATGGAGAGGTGGCGCAATGGACCCAACTTAGTCTGAGCATTTGCCACGAAAATACCTGTAAAATAATGCAAGGGAAACAATATTCCTTCTTTACTTGTAGGGGAGGTAGTTTACTTATAATAGCAGGGATATTAATAATTCCAACAGCTTTGTTCTGAATTTTGTCTAGTTGTTTTTAATGTAATCTCTCCACATCCACTCGACAAGGGTGAGCAATATTCAAGCTGAGAGCGCACATGCCTCATATAAATTGCTCATCATTGAAGAAGTTACGGACTCTGTACAATAATCCAGGTTTCTTTGAGGCGATTGTAGCAAGTGATCTGACATGAGAGGTCCAGCTAAGGGCATTGTTAAGTGAGACACCAAGAATTCAATACTTTTGGAGGTAGAAATATTAGTAGCATTTATCTATCTATGTATCTGTCCTTCTGTCTATCTATCTATCCATCCATCCATCCATTCATCCATCTATCTATCTATCTAGTTATCTCTTTCTAGGCTAGCATCAGAGGGTGTGCGCCTAACCCACCACCTAGCGGCTGCTACTGTATGTACCCCCAGCCGAGCAGCGCTCCTCACTGCACGGTACCCGGCACGATATGGTAACTACTCTTTCTCTCTCTCTCTCTCTCTCTCTCTCTCTCTCTCCAGCGCGATATAGTAATTTCGCCAAGTCTTCTCACCCTCTTTATAACTCTTTTCAGGGTGATTACTTTTATCCTCAATGACCAGATCATATTATTCAGCTTAATTTTCGAAATGATGTTGTTAAAGTCTGCATTAATTTCAGAGCCAGGAGACACGTTCTGTATATTGGGTTGTTTTTTTTGCTTAACCCCGATATGTTTGGCAATGAAGACCAGCCAACAACACGTGAGCATCACCATCATCATCATCATGGTCTTTATCCTTCTGCGCTAGACGATTATATTCATGTTATGGGTTGCTATCTATAAACGCATCTACTATCCATTTCAGACCCCATGAGGCATCGTTTTTCGCAATATGTTCTAAACAAACAGTTGGATCAATATGACATTTTGACACAGCTTGTTTGACACCGTCCCCTAATGTATGGCACTACAGTGCATTGCCAAGTGTATTTCATTAAGGAATTTACTCTTGGCTTTGAAGGCGAAGCTGGCAAGAGCCGAGAAGACATTCGGACGGGGGAAGGTTTTACGTGACGTAGTTGTGACGTGTATCACTCCACCACCTCTCCCTCCACTCCCGTCTTCCCCTGTCCGAATGTCTACTCGGCTCTTGCCAGCTTCGCCTTCAAAGCCAAGTGTAAACTCCTTAATGAAACACACTTGGCAATGCACTGTAGTGCCATAAATTAAGGGACGGTGTCAAACAAGCTGTGCCAAAATGTCATATTGATCCAACTGTTTGTTTAGAACATATTTGCGAAAAACGATGCCTCATAGGGTCTGAAATGGATAGTAGATCACCACCACCACCATCACCACCACCACCATCATCATCATCATCATCTTTAACCTTCTGCCCTAGACGATTATGATCATGTCATGAGTTGTTATCTGTAAAAGCACCTAGATCACCATCACCATTATCATCATCATCATCAATATCCTTCTCCGCCAGATGATTACATTCATGTGATGGGTTTTTAATTTTACACGCATCTCGTTCATCATCATCATCATCATAATTATCTTCTTCATCTTCATTATCAACCTTCTCTACTAGACGATTTTTGTAGAAAACTTAAATAATTTATCCATTTACACACAAGACAGCTTACTACTGAGAAAATAAATTTTTAGCAAACGGAGGGGAACTAACGCATTCCAGTCACACCAACAACAGACGATTTCAATCACACTGACACCAGACGATTTCATTCACACTGACGCCAGACGATTTCATTCACACTGACGCCAGACGATTTCATTCACACTGACACCAGACAGTTTCATTCACACTGACGCCAGACGATTTCATTCACACTGACACCAGACAGTTTCATTCACACTGACACCAGACGATTTCATTCACACTGACACCAGACAGTTTCATTCACACTGACGCCAGACGATTTCATTCACACTAACGCCAGACGATTTCATTCACACTAACACCAGACGATTTTAAGCATACTGACACCAGACAGTTTCATTCACACTGACACCAGACGATTTCATTCACAATATAACAAAACGCTTTCATCCACACTGACGCCAAATGATTTCATTCACACTGACACCAGCCGATTTTATTCACACTAACACCAACACCAAACGATTTCATTCACAATAACACCAGACGATTTCAATCACACTAAAATCAGACGATTTCAGTGACAGCAACACCATATAATTTTATTCACGCTAACACCAGACGATTACAATCACACAAACACAAGACGATTTCAATCACTAACACTTTACACTAACACCAAACAATTTTATGCACTAACACCAGACGATTTCAATGAAACTAACACCAGGCGATTTCAGTCAAACTAACAGCAAACGATTTCAGTCAAACTAACACCAGACGAGTTCAGTCACACTAACATCAGACGATTTCAGTCTCACTAACACCACCCGATTTCATTCACACTAACATGAGAATTTCGTTTACTTTAATGTATGAGTATTTTATTCACACTAATGTATGACTGTATGACTTTCACTCAGACAAACATATAGCTATTATATTCACTAACATATGGCTATTTTATTCGCACTAACATATGGCGGTTTTATTAACACTAACATATGGCTATTTTATTCGCACTAACGTATATGGCTATTTTATTAACGCTAACATTTGGCTATTTTATTCATACCACCCTATAGCTGTTTTATTCACGCTACCATATACTGTAGCTATTTTGTTAACACTAACATATGGTTATTTTATTCACACTAACATATGGCTATTTTATTCACACTAACATATGGCTATTATATTAACAATAACATATGGCTGTTTTGTTCACACCACCCTATAGCTATTTTATTCACGTTACCATATACTGTAGCTATTTTCTTAACACTAACATATTGTTATTTTATTCTCACTAATATTTGGCTATTTTATCCACAGTAATGGGTATTTTATTCACGCTAACATTTGGCTATTTTATTCATGCTAGTGGCTATTTTATCCACACTAATGGATATTTTATTCACTCTAACATTCGGCTATTTTATTCACACTAATGGCAGTTCTATTGACATTAATCTATGGCTGTTTTATCAACACTAACCAATAGCTATTGTATTCACACCAGTATATGTTCATTTTATTCACGTTAACATATATTAATTTACTCACACGAACATATGGCTGTTTTATTCACACCGGTGGCTATTTTATGGACACTGATATGGATATTTTATTCACATTAACATATGTCTATTTTATTCACATTAACATATGGCTGTTTTATTCACACTTACATATGGCTGCTTTATTCATACTAACATACGGCTACTTTATTAATATTAACAAAAATATGGCTACTTTATTCATAATAACATATAGTTATTTTATTCATACTAACATATGGCTACTTTAGTCATACTAACATATGGCTACTTTATTAATACTAACATATAGTTACTTTATTCATACTAATAAATGGCTACTTTATTCATACTAACATATGGCTACTTTATTCATACTATTATATGGCTACTTTATTCATACTAACATATAGTTACTTTATCCATACTAACATATGGCTACCTTATGCACACTAACACCAAATAATATAATGCATCTGAGGAAACAACAGCAGTGCAGGAGGGTTGGTAACAGACCCATTTAACTCTCTTACTTCCTTCAAAACTCTTCGGCCTTTATGTAATTATTAATTTATTTAGACGTGGGGGCATCTATCGGCGCAGTTTTGTCCGACTCTTTCTCACAAACTATTTTTGAACCCAAGGGTCTTCACTTTTTGTGAAGCCAAACAGCACCAGACCATGCTGCACCACATCACACACATCACACCACACCACACCACACTAAATCACCGTCCCACACCACACCATACAAAACAACACAACACCACATCATACAACCACACCGCACAGCACCGCAACACACACACCACACCACACATTATACCACACCACACCACACAAAATCACCCTCCCACGCTACACCACGCAAAATTACCATCCAACGCCTCACCACACACACCACACCAAACAACACTACACCAAACAACATCACACAAAATCACCCTCCCACACCACACCACAGCACACCACACACACCACACGGTCATTAATTAAAGAATCCTGAAGCTCTGTTATTTAGTTCGATAAATTTTCCCCACAAACACCAGACGTTTTTAGTCACCCACGCTTATCTACCCGAAACTAACTAAT
Source organism: Coenobita brevimanus (assembly GCF_032717465.1). NCBI lineage: Eukaryota > Metazoa > Arthropoda > Malacostraca > Decapoda > Coenobitidae > Coenobita > Coenobita brevimanus. The sequence goes on along the minus strand of NC_136969.1, from coordinate 22,225,869 downwards.
CTTCAATAATTCGATGACGTGTTTTTGCTATGTTCTTTACATCTCCATTTTATTTTAACCAGATTAGGAGAGTCATTTCGAACTCATGAACCTCTTCATATCGACAAAGGTCTCCTATGCTGAATGCAATCGTCTGACGGTAGCATGCGTGAACTCCAAATATATTTCATCTTTAAACGGTTAATCCTTGTGCCGGCAGGTTTGGTGGAGGACGCGAAGGTACAATATCCAGTGTTGGCGTTCACGACCAGTGGACCAGGCCTACCCCAGGATGAGGTCACTATAGCAGAGGTGCTACAGGCGGCTAATTACACCACGGCGATTGTGGGTCAGTTATCACAATTGTTTCCGTTGGTTAGGCTAAGGCCGTATCCACACCAAATGCCTGTTGGTGTGGACGGGAGTTCTGAATCACTGTAACCTACAGAAGTTCCAGCCCGCATCCAGTGGAGACAGTTCTGCAAGTTAGATATGTAAAACTCCCGCCTGCACCGGCACGAATTGTATGTGGACGAGGCCCAAGTCAGTCCTCGTATTCGTTTGCTTAGCAGTGGTTAGGTTAAGTTAGGACTTTTTATAGCACTCGAGTGTCAGGTTAAGTCAGGTTAGGTAAGGTCAGGCAATGTTAGATTAAGTCAGGCTTTGTCTTTTACAATGGCGGTATGTCAGGTAAGGTGAGACTAATTCTGGTGGAAGATGCCAGAGAGAAGTCAGTACTGTTTTTCACAGCCAGCGGACCCAGTCACGTCATCATAGCATCGGGATTACTGGAGCTAACTACGTCACAGTGTTTATTGATCAGTCATTATTCTTGTTAGCTTATACTTAGCTTAAGGGCAGGTAATGTTAAATTAGGCAAGGCCAGGATTGCAAAGTTAGTAATCACATTATTAGGTTTGGTTAAGTTTGGTTTACCAGATCAAACCGATATGGCACATATCTTTTTATTTTTGCCATCACAAGAACATTTAATTCAATTCATTATAGACTAACAGAACTGGAAATATATGACATAACATCAATAACCCATTCAGTAGAAGTCTCCCATGAGCTGACCAGCAACATCTGGAGGCAGTAGGAATAAGGGGTTAAGGTATTTCTCCCACCCAGAGCTTAGGGTGGGGAGCGGTAGGTTAAATATGCTTAATATACACATTTATTCGGTCGTGTCTTGGTCAGATGAGGAGGGTACTAAGCACGCAAGGTACGCAGCTCACAGAAACACATGATGAGATGCTACTTAGTGGACATTGCACAGTGAATTGCAGGAGGCCTAAGTTTATGGTTGCTACTCATGAACTTGGCAGAACAAAAGTGGCATTTGATTTTAAAATAAGTCGACCTTACACTCTGCCAGGAAAATTGACGAAGCGGTACTCTTGGCATTTTCAAACCTAAGACAAAATTTGCTTAACCCCTTCACTCGGTGGCGTATTTTTCGTTTAATACTCATTTTAGCCGGACGATTATACTGAGCTTAGGATTTTTAGAACCGTAGGGGGCTAGAGGTACCCTTCAATTATCCCTTAGCTGTTAGACACCGTTCCGAAATTGAACAAAATAGTCTGCTGGTGTCAGGAATGAAATGAAATTGCGTCACTGAAGTGAAAGGTTTACATAAGAATTGCCACGTTAGCAAGTCTCATCATGAGTGTTAAAATAATATATTTTATGTAAACATCTGTGTCCATTAATATGATACACATATAATAAGAAAAATATTAATGGGTCTATCTATCTATTGCCAGACGCCATAATCCCGTAAGGGGTGGCGTTAGTCTTTGAATTAGTTGTTTTACGGGAAGGGGCACTAACCCTCTGCCAACTCACTTGCTGACACGCAGGGAACTCGCATGAGTTAGTTATATGGTTACCACCCAGCGTTGTAAGTGATTTCCTGGCTTACAGGAAACCATTAGGCTTGTCACTCAACGTAAGAAATCTGAAATGAAAAGAGGAAAGATGGAAGAAATAGGAAGAGAAGAGGGCAGACACAGAAAAAGAGTGATAATGGTGAAGGCAGATTAATGGGTAATATGCAAAATAAGTTACTAAGCCAGAGGTGTTACGGAGATTTCTTAAGTAGACAAGAATACAGTTAACTGTGGTTGGGAAGGAAGTGTATGTGCCAAACAATCCTCTTGACCTGGGCTCTGTCCTACCTGGGGATCGCCGTTCAACAGGGTGCATTAGTATGTCCTGTAATGGATACATTTGAGTTATTGAGGTTCACTTGATGACAAATACAGACCTTCCCACTCACAAAAACAGCCACTCCAACACAAAATTCCTTCTCTACATTTCACTGCACATTCCAAAAACCTATCACGTCTATATCGTCCCTTGAAGCATTGCGTGTTGGTGGGTCACTTCTCAGATAGTGGCTTGTCATCAGCCGTATCAATCACTTGTTCTTCTGGACCCATAAAGCGAGGCTTGACCGTGCTAACAGAGCTACCCGCCCAGACTCTTGAGTCTGTAAGCCAGAAGGTATCATACTTACGTAAATATGTACCTATACACGCACAAAGTATCTGTCTACCTGTATTTGTATCTATCTATCTGTCAACCTCTCTCTCTATGTATCTATACACTGTTACATAGCCTATGATTTCATCATCCTTTGTGTAATTTTAACGCACAGTATGCTGCATGTTTGATCACGAGCGTGTTCTGCCTCAGTCCCCCCCTTCTACCGTTATAGTAGAGTAAGTCGTCATTTCTGGAGTTCAGTGCGGGATTTTCAGCTCTTTGTCCCCATGGCTTCATTTGCGCGTCCTTCTTACAAGTTGTATCAAGCTCTGCCGGCCCCTATATAATGAGCTCAGTCTCTGCATCATGGCCACTTAGATCTGCTCCTCATTTTGTTCACATCTCTGTCCTCCCCTGTACAGATATTATTATTGTGAGTGCTCAAGAAATCTCCAAACATCTAGCAGCTGTGTGTAATTTGAGTATAACTGTTGTATTTTTTCTTGTACTGTGTAGCATAAGGTTAATTCTTAGGCCTAGTGAAGTTTTTGATTAATGTTGGGTTTTATGTCAGTCATTTTTTATAATAGTTTGTATCTGTAATAATTTATCTTGCATTAACTGAGCATTACCTGGTGTATTTTCATTTTATCAGGGCTGACTTAGATAAATTTACTCTCGCTAATTTCGCGTTAACAGAGGCTATTGCAGTTAACCATATATTTAACCTGTTTTTTGCCATTACATTATCCTTATGAGTCCTGAATGTTTTGTTGTTAGTTTGAGCATTAAACTTTAACTTGTAATTTTACCTAACTCTTTTGTTTTGAACCTGGAACTTTACGGGACAGTAGTGATTTTTAGTATTCTCACTTAAAGTGTACATTATCTTTCTCTGTTCCGTAACATAAATTTGGCGACCTCTTATCAGGATATTCAGGATATTATCATAAGGATATTGCTCGATATTTTGTGACTGTTACTTATTCATGATGTCTACTATTACTACACTTGATGAAGCCAAAGATTTTTTGTCAAATGTGCAAACAGTGTGTGATGTAGAAAACAGAACAAAGAATGAACTTAAGCTTGTTGCTCAACAATTGGGAATTGCTGTTCGCTCTCATCATTCTAAAGATCAAATTGTTGACATGATTAATGAAAGCTTGTTTAATGTAACTCCTCGAAATGAGCAAACGCAGATTGAATTAGCTAAGTTACAGCTAGCCCTGCAGGAGTCTCGTGCTAAGGAGGCTGAATTTCAGGCCCGTTCTAAAGAGGCTGAGGCACAAGTTGAAATTGCTAGGATTCAGGCAGACCATGAGTATCGCATGAAACAAGGTGGAACTGGATCATCTAGCTCTGATGATTTTGATGTGGCTAAAAATGTTAAACTTGTCCCTCCTTTTACTGAATCTGATTTAACAAAGTATTTTCAGTTGTTTGAGAGGGTAGCTACAGGTTTTAATTGGCCCAAACAGAATTGGCCAGTACTCCTTCAAACTGTTCTCACCGGTAAAGCTCAAGTAACTTATGCATCTTTGCCTCAGGATCAATCTGATGATTATGATGTAGTTAAGAGCTTGTTTCTGAAGGCCTATGAGCTTGTTCCTGAAGCCTATAGAGTAAAATTTAGGACAACTTACAAGCAAGATAAGCAATCCCATGTTGAGTATGCAAAAATCAAAGAAGATCCGTTAGAGCAGTGGTTAAATTCTAAGAATGTGGATTCTGATTTTGACAAATTTAAGCAGATGATTTTGCTGGAGGACTTCAAAAGGTGTATTAGTAAAGATGTAAGCCTATATCTTGATCAGAAAAGAATAGATAATTTGTCTGATGCTGCAGTTTTAGCTGATGAGTATGTTCTCATTCACAAGAGATATTCTAGAGAAAAAGGGAAAGCTGAGAGTAAGTACGTTGCCTCTACTCAGAGTACAGGTAACAGGAAAGAGAATAAGGATGATGTTTCTCAGGAAGTAAATACCAGCTTCACCTCTAGATTTCAGAAAAGTAAATGTACTTATTGTAGTAAGCTTGGTCATACTACGGAGAGATGTTTCAGGAGACAGCGTGATGTGAAGAAAAAGGAGTCTTTAAATATTCAGTCAATTGGTCTAGTGTCCACTCTTGAGAGTTCCCAGAATTCTTTAACTGAGTTAACTGAACCTGCTTTGAGGGGTAACTTCAATTCTCATGATGGAGCTCCTCTTTTGAGCAGTAACGTGGGTGACACTCTCAAGAGTTCATGTGCTAATTTCCTGTCTGATGGTTTTGTCAGTCCTCTGGACAGTAATGACAGGAAATCAGTTAAAATATATCGTGATACAGGTGCTTGCCAATCCCTTATGCTGACCAGTGTTCTAGGCTCTAATGTTAATTCCTCTGATGAAACTGTAATCTTACAAGGTGTAGGGAATAATTACTTCTCTGTCCCTCTGTGCAGTGTGAATTTAGAGTCTGGTTTTGTTAATGGTTCCGTTATGGTTGGGTTGGTTGAGACACTCCCAATGTCAGGTGTAACTTTCTTACTTGGAAATGATATTGGTGGAAGTCAAGTGTGTCCAGTTCCTCAGTTGTCTAGTGAGCCAGTGGCTGCGACCCAGGAATGTGATGTCCCTGATGTGTTCCCTGCATGTGCTGTCACTAGGGCTAAGTCTAAAGTTACTGGTGATTTAGAGGATAATGATGATGATGATGTTATCCTAGCTGACACTTTTCTTGCTAATTTGGACCACTCACCAGATGAGGCAGTACCCCGTAGTGTTGATAATTTGTCTCGTCAAGAGTTGGTTGAGTTGCAGGTTGCTGACCCTGAGTTGAAAGGTCTAGCTAACTCTGCTTACAGTGAAGAAGAGTCAGCCGGTGCTTCTACTTGTTATTATGTAAAGTCAGGAGTACTTATGAGGAAGTGGAGACCCCCAACAGCATCAGCCGACTGTGAATGGGAGGTTGTACATCAAGTTGTCATCCCTCGTGTTTGTAGGCAGGATATCATTAGAGTGGCTCATGATTCCAGTTTGGCAGGACACCTTGGAGTGAGGAAGACTGTGGCACGCATTTTGAAACACTTCTACTGGCCAGGTATCTTCAGGGATGTTTCCTGGTATTGTAAGTCTTGTCACACCTGTCAAGTTGTGGGGAAGTGTAATCAGACCGAAAAGGTTGCACCTCTAGTTCCCATTCCTCCTTTTGAGGCGCCTTTCACCCGTGTGTTGGTGGATATTGTGGGCCCTCTTCCTAAGACTTCTTCAGGATTTTCTTATGTGTTGACCCTGATTGATATGGCTACTCGTTATCCTGAAGCCATTCCACTTAGAAATATCTCAGCAAAGAATGTGGTTAAGGAAATGCTAGGGTTCTTCACAAAGTTTGGTCTGCCCAAGGAGGTACAGTCAGACCAGGGAAGTAATTTCATGTCAAATGTTTTCAAGCAGTCTCTGAAAGAGTTGGGCATCACCTAGATCACCTCTTCAGCTTACCATCCCCAGACCCAAGGAGCGTTGGAGAGATATCATCAAACACTCAAATCGATTCTCAAGAAATACTGTTTGGAACATCAGAAAGACTGGGACAAAGGTCTTCCATTTGCTGTATTTGCCGCAAGAGAATCTCCAAATGAATCACTGGGCTTCTCACCTTTTGAACTACTGTTTGGCCATGAAGTAAGAGGACCCCTTTAGTTACTCAAGGAATGCTGGCTGTCGGAGGAAGATGACGTCAACCTGCTGGAGTATGTGATGAAGTTCAAAGAACGGCTGTCCACTGCTTTACAGCTGGCGAGAGAGAATTTAGAAGCTGCTCAGGAAAAGATGAAGACTTGGTATGATAAGAAGTCCAGGTTACGCCACTTTCAGCCAGGAGATCAGGTTTTGATTCTGCTACCAGTGCATGGTCAAGTTTAGTGGTCCTTATTTCGTGGAGAAGAAACTCAGTGATGTCAACTATGTCATCGCCACACCAGATCGTAGAAAGAGCAAGCAACTATGTCACATCAACATGCTAAAGTTATATCACAGGTGGGACGAAAATAATCCAGTCTGCACTGTAGCTGTTCCACCCGAGTCTGCAAGTGAAGCTCTCCCATGCAGTATGAGCCAGAGTGATAGTTTGGGGAAGAATCCTGATATCATGAATGATCTCCAGACTAAGCTTTCTCATCTACCTCCCGAGGAAAGGCAGGAGTTTTCGGCATTACTGCAGGAGTACCCGCAAGTGTTCCGTGCCACTGCAGGAAGAACTACTGTGTTGATGCATGATGTCGAGGTTGGAGACGCAAAGCCAATTAAACTGCCTCCTTACCGTGTGAACCCAGTGAAAGTTCCTCTCATCCAGAAGGAGCTTGGCTACCTGTTGGACCACAAGATGATTGAGCCCTGTCAGAGCGAGTGGAGTTCTCCTGTCACTCTAGTCCCTAAGCCAGGTGGGTCACAGAGGCTTTGCATCGACTACAGACGTGTTAATCAGATAACTAAAACAGACACTTACCCTCTCCCTCGTGTGGAAGATTGCATAGACAAGATCGGAAAGGCTAGGTACATAAGTAAGTTTGATTTGTTAAAGGGATACTGGCAAGTACCTGTGACTGAGCGTGCTGGGGAGATCTCGTGTTTTGTAGCACTGGGAGGGACTTTTGCATGTTCTGTGGTGCCATATACAGATTGTTTTAGAGTAATAAGAAATTTCCTTTGTAAATTTCTTTTTTCTTTGTGGGGAGGTGTTACATAGCCTATGATTTCATCATCCTTTGTGTAATTTTAACGCACAGTATGCTGCATGTTTGATCACGAGCGTGTTCTGCCTCAGTCCCCCCCTTCTACCGTTATAGTAGAGTAAGTCGTCATTTCTGGAGTTCAGTGCGGGATTTTCAGCTCTTTGTCCCCATGGCTTCATTTGCGCGTCCTTCTTACAAGTTGTATCAAGCTCTGCCGGCCCCTATATAATGAGCTCAGTCTCTGCATCATGGCCACTTAGATCTGCTCCTCATTTTGTTCACATCTCTGTCCTCCCCTGTACAGATATTATTATTGTGAGTGCTCAAGAAATCTCCAAACATCTAGCAGCTGTGTGTAATTTGAGTATAACTGTTGTATTTTTTCTTGTACTGTGTAGCATAAGGTTAATTCTTAGGCGTAGTGAGGTTTTTGATTAATGTTGGGTTTTATGTCAGTCATTTTTGATAATAGTTTGTATCTGTAATAATTTATCTTGCATTAACTGAGCATTACCTGGTGTATTTTCATTTTATCAGGGCTGACTTAGATAAATTTACTCTCGCTAATTTCGTGTTAACAGAGGCTATTGCAGTTAACCATATATTTAACCTGTTTTTTGCCATTACATTATCCTTATGAGTCCTGAATGTTTTGTTGTTAGTTTGAGCATTAAACTTTAACTTGTAATTTTACCTAACTCTTTTGTTTTGAACCTGGAACTTTACGGGACAGTAGTGATTTTTAGTATTCTCACTTAAAGTGTACATTATCTTTCTCTGTTCCGTAACAACACACACACACACACACACACACACACACACACACACACACACACAGAGAGAGAGAGAGAGAGAGAATGAAAGTCGAGGAGTTGAGGATCAAAGAAATAGCAGGAGAATATAGGGCCAGAGTAGGTGAGGGGTCAGAATCAGTGAGTTGGAATGAAATGGATCTGGACAGCTCGTGGAATGCTTATAGAGACAGCTTAGTTATGAATGCTAAAGCGGTGTATGATACGGCAAGAGTAACAACAAAGAAGAAAGTTACGGCATGGTGGGATGAAGAGGTTAAGAGAGCAGTGGAGGAAAAGAGGAAGAAGTTGCCAGACTGGATACAGGACAAGGGTTCAGTTATAAAAAAGAACTGAAGATACTGAGAGCTAGAAGCACGTAAAGAGACTAGTGAAGGGGAAAAAGAAGGTAAATGATGATCTAGGGAGAAAAATGAATGCAAATTACTCTGAAAATGGGAAGTTAGTCTGGGAAGAGGTGCGCAAATATAGAAGTGACGGTGGAAAGAAATGTGAAAATGTGAAGGATATACTGTAAGTAGTAGATTATTAACCCATGAGGATGAAATAAGGACCAGATGGAAAGAAAATTTTGAAAGTCTGATGAACGGGAATGGAGAGAGCAAAGCCACTTTTAACATGATTTATTTTGGGGGTGTACAGAGAAGGAATGTAGTGCCAGGAAACTTGACACTTGCACAGGTGAAGAACGGTGCGAGGCGACTGAAAAATGGGAAAGCAGCTGAGGTTGATGAGATGTATGCAGAGATGATTAAGCGTAGCGGAGAAAGCGGAAAGAAGTGCTTGGTGAGAAATGTAAGAAGGCATGGATGAGTGGGACTGTACTAGTAGAGTGCAAAAAGGCAGTGATTGTACTCTCGTACAAAAATAAAGGTGAGCGAGTTGAGTGCAAGAATTATCGTAGCAAAAGTCGATTGAGTGTGGTAGGGAAAGTATATAGAAGAATTACTATAGAGAAAGTAAGAGATCAGAAGTCCTATTGAGTGACGAACATGGTTACTTTAAGAGTGGTAAACGTCATGTGTATCAAATACTTACAGTGACACAGACTGTGGAGAAGGCTTGTGAGAAGGAATATAAGGTGGTTATGTCATTTATGGATCTGGAGAAATCATACGACAAAATAAGCAGAGAAGGATTGTGGAAGGTTTTTGCGTATATACGGTGTAGATGGTAAGCTGCTAGGTGCAGTCAAGAGGTTTTATGATGGTAGTGAGGAATATGTAAGGGTAAATGGACATATAAGTGAATGGTTCACGATCAATGTGGATATGTGACAAGGTTAAGTGATGTCCTCATGGTTGTTCTATCTATCTATCTATTTATCTATCTATATCTATCTATCTACATATATATATATATATATATATATATATATATATATATATATATATATATATAAACAGAACAGAGGAAGGAGAAGCAAACGAGTAAAAAATATAATCCATACACCAGATTACTGGTGTCCTCCTTTCATACTGAATAGATGCTAGGGCTGTCTCATACAGGACTGGTGTATTGGTATTAGCGGGGGTATTTTTACGACATGTCGGCGGGTCTTTTGGGAGATCAGTAAAGTCTGCATTAATGAAATTCAAATCCTTAAACTGCTCCCTGCCCCAGCAGAGATTTGAACCTGGGTCCGGTAGGACTGCAGGCCACCTCTACCGATTCACACACACACACACACACACACACACACACACACACACACACACACACACACACACCGCTCGCTGGCGCAGTGGTAACGTTCTCGCTTGCCAACTGGTGGACGGGAGTTCGCGCCTCGCTCAGGTTGCGAAAAGTTTCGCTGACGAAGTGGGTGGTTACTGTCCCCCTTGAGCAAGGGGACGGGTGTGTACGTGTGTGAAGGTTACAGCCTTGCCCTTAGATCAGACTATATGAGCTCTCAGCTCCCTTCCGGGAGGGTAAAAGCTGACGATCACGACCATCAAGTGATCCTGACCGACCCGGTAAATTAATAACATATATATATATATATATATATATATATATATATATATATATATATATATCATTTCCTGTGGCACCCCACGGGATGCATAGGGCCTCAATGAACTCTCTCCACCAATATTTGTCTCTTGCCATCTCCTTCAGGTCCCACCAACACTCCTCTCCTGCTTCTTTTTTCATTGTCCTCAACCAGGTTTCGCTCGGCCTACCTCTACCTCTTCTTTCTCTAACAGTCCACTCTGGCATTTCCTGTATTAAACTACCTTCTTTTCTGTATATGTGCCCCAGCCACTTCCAGCGAGACAGTCTCACATATTCATTAACTGGTTCCACTCTCGTAATATCCCTTACTCTTGCATTTGTAACTCTGTCTTGCCACTTTACCCCAAGAATCCTTCTCAGTATTTTATTTTCAAATCCTAATACTTTTTGATCTGTTGCAGTTGTAGTGTACCATGACTCATGCCCGTAAATTAAAATTGGTCTAACCATGGACTTGTAAATTTTCACTTTAGTATGTACCGAAAGCATATTATTATTCCAAACAGATTTCAACATTCCAACAGCTCGCCAAGCCTGTCTAATCCTCTCCTCAATTTCATTGTTTAATGATCCATTAGATGATACAATCGTTCCCAGATATTTAAAGTTTTCTACATTCTTCACCACATTATTCCAATTACACAATCGATTTGGTTCTCCACGTTCATATTAATAGTTTCAGTCTTTCCACAATTTATTACCAATCCCACTTTTTCTCCTTCCTCCACCAGACAATCAAGCACCCTCTGCATCTCGTAAATACTTCCACAAATCAGTACAATATCATCAGCATAGTCCAAATCCATCAGCTTCTTATTTTCTTTCCAGTTGATTCCTGCGCCTGTTGTTCTTACAACCTTTTTCATAACATAATCCATAACCAAAACAAACAACAATGGCGAAAGAACTCCTTCTTGACTCACTCCTGACCTAACTTGAAATGGATCACTCAAAGAACCACCCACCATTACCTTACAAAAAGTTCCTCCATGCAAGCTTTTAAAAATATTTACAAACTTTTCTGGTATACCATAGAATCTCATAATTTTCAACATAGCTCCACGTGAAACACTATCAAACGCCTTTTCAAAATCCACAAAACACATACTAAGTGGCATTTTCATCTCATTAGCTTGTTGCATTAGATGCCTTACAATAAAAATCTGATCATTACAACCTCGACCCTTTCTAAATCCCGCTTGTTCTTCTCTTAAGATTTTATCAATTACTGGCTCTATCCTGTTCAACAAGATTTTGGAAAAGACTTTTGCAACTACAGGTGTCAAAGTTATCCCCCTCCAATTGCCACACACACTTAAATCTCCCTTTTTTGGTATTTTTATAATCACTCCATTTTTCCACTCTTCTGGAATTCCACCATTATCCCAAGCCACATTAAAAAGTTTCAAAAGCACATTCATCAACTCGTCAATTTCCACCTTAAGCATTTCAGGGAATATTCCATCCTCTCCTGGGGCCTTAAAATTCTTTAACTCCTTTATAGATTTTGCTACCTCTTCCAAAGTTATATCCCCTGTTTCTATCTGCAAATCTCTCTCGGCTGGCAAAATGTCGTCTTCAGGTGGGATTGGTCTATTTAGAACAGATTCAAAGTGCTCTTTCCACCTTCCTTTTATATCCAGATCTTTAGTCATCAAATTACCATTTCTATCTCGTACAGGTATTTCCTTCCTTCTCTTTTCAGTCCGAGTTAACTCCTTTATGGCCTGATACGCTGCTCTTGTGCTCTGACCGTCATTTTTACTTAATTTAATTTCTGTCTCTGTCGCCTTTTCATCATATAGTCTCCTCTTATCACGTCTAACGAGTCTTTTTACTTCAGGATGTAAACTCCAGTACTTTGTTCTAAGTACTTCAACTACCTGGCCATCAACATGTTGTTCTTCACTTCTTAACTTAGCCTCTTTCCTTTTCTGAATTGCATTCCATGTTTCATCTGACATCCACTTTTTCCTTCTCGCTTTTCCCTTTTTCTTAATAGTAACCTTAGCACTTTCATGCAAAACCTCTTTTACCTCTCTCCACATTTGATTAATATCATTGTCTTCAGATATATATATATATATATATATATATATATATATATATATATATGTATGTATGTATGTACATCTATATATCTGTATACCTGGGCTGCTTCCTCCAAGGAAAGGGAGGTAGCCGAGACAAGACGACACACTCCCAATTTACTCATCCACTCAAAACACATTCATTCGCATCTTAGCCCCAAAGGGGACAAGGGACAGATCCTCACCGCACCACACCGCACGAGGGTCAACTGCGCAGTGAAATCAATGACATCCGCAGCAGGGCCCGACAGGAGAGCTGGTTTACCCCTGCCTCATCATAATAGACCCATCCCCTTACCCGTACCTGACCTGATCAGCTGATCAGACCAAATGCAGGAGATCCCCTCAGGGCTGAGTCATCATTTATTCATTCACAATTTCTCTCCATTTATTTCTTTCGTGTACAGCCACTCTTCCTTGCTCAACAGACAATCCTCTCGCATCCAATGCTCTCTTCACACTGTCCATCCATCCTATTTGTGGTCTCCTTCTTAGCCTCACACCTCTCACATCAGATCTAGTTATCTTTTTCACCAATCGCTCATTATCCATTCTCTCCATATGCCCAAACCATCGCAACACCCTCTGCTCAACTCGATCAGCCATCTCCCGAACAATTCCAGTTCTCCTTCACACTTCATCATTTCTCACTTGATCCATACGCATCACTCCACACATACTCCTCAGACACCCTCACCTCCATTACATTCAAACTTTTTCCTCTGCTACACCTATATTCCATGTTTCAGACCCATATAACGCAGTCGGTACAACACCCTCATACAGCCTTCTCTTTACATCCATTCTAAGCGAACGACATCTAAACACTTTTTTCTTTCCTCCCAGCACCTTCCTTACTTCATTCATTCTAAACTTCACTTCTGCATCTATTCTACCATCCACAGCAACATGTGACCCTAGATATTTAAAACACTCTACCTCCTCAAGCAACTCACCATTCAAAATTATATTCATCCTCCTACCATCTACCGATCTCGTACACTTCATCACTTTATTCTTATTCTCATTTACTTTAAATTTCCTTCTTTCACACACCCTTCCAAACTCCTCGACCAAGTGTCTCAATCTCTCCTCTGAATCAGCCACCAGTGCGGTATCATCTGGAAATAGCAGCTGCTTCAGATTCCACTCTCCACCATCAACATTCACCAGACTCAGACCTCTTGCATTCACCTCCTTTACAACACCATCCATAGAAATATCAAACAACCAAGGCGACATCACACATCCCTGCCGCAGCCCCATTCTCACAGGAAACCCATCACTCACAGTATTTCCCACTCTTACACACGCTCTGCTATTTACATAATAACTTTACCCCTTTTAGTAACCTACCATCAAGTCCATACAATCTTAAAATAGTCCACAAAGCCTCCCTATCAATTCTATCATACGCTTTCTCAAAATCCATGAATGCCCAAAACACATCCTTGTCTTTCGCTAAATACTTTTCGCACACTTGTCTCACAACAAACACCTGATCCACGCATCCCCTCCCTCTCCTAAAGCCACACTGCTCATCACCAATCACTCCCTCTGTGCCCTGTCTAACACTCTACCATACATCTTACCTAAAACACTCAAGAGACTTACACCCTAAAGCTAGTACATTCATACTTACCACCCTTGCCTTTATACAACGGAACCACACAAGCACTTGCCCAATCAATTGACACCATACCTTTCACAAAGCACACATTCAACAATCTTACTAACCAGTCAACAATAGTCGCTCCACCACCCTTCAGGCATTCCACAGCACACCCATCCATACCTGCAGCTTTCCCTTTTTTGATCTCCTTTACTGCCTCCTGCACTTCCTCCTTTGTGATCAAAGCATCATTCAACTCTCCCAACACATTTATTCCTTGCACCCATCCATCTGCCACACACACACACACACACACACACACACATCTATCTATCTACATATATATATATATATATATATATATATATATATATATATATATATATATATGCAGTACATGCATCAGAACGCTCAAGGATTGTATGGGTTAGATTGAAAGTTGAACTACAAATGTGGGCGATTGTGTGCGTATATGCACCAACGAAAGATCGTGCAAGTACAGTGAAAGATGAGTTCTGGACAAATGTGGAAGTGTGCATGGAAAAATTTTAAAGGAATAAGAGAGTGTTTTTCATTGGAGATATGAATGGAAAAGTAGAGAATGTAAAGGTGGATGGAGTAGTTGGTAAGTGGGGTGTGCTTGCAGAGATGGATAAAAATGGCAGTGCTTTAGTGGACATTTGTGCCGGGAGGGGGTTGGTGATAGCCAATACCCTTTTGGGCACAAAATGATCCATAGGTATACGTGGCGAGTGATGAGAAGGGTGGATTGTGAACTGAATGAACGGAAAGCAATGATTGATTATGTATGTGTGGATGACAGGATGAGAAGGTGTATAATGGATGCAAGAGTATATAGAGGTTGGGGGAGTGTATTCTGACCACCACTTGGTGATCGTCAGAATCAGTGTCCAAAAGAAATGAAGAAATAGAAAAAGGGAAGGACAGGAGGAAGTAGCTCATACAAGGAGGGTGGAAATGTTACAAGAGGATGAGAAAAGGGCAGAATATAAGATGGAAGTGGAGGAGGGATTGGGGAAATATGAATTGGAGCAGATAGGCGACGTGGAAGGTGTATGGAAGATATTAACAGAAGAAATCTTTGCAGCATGTGAGATGGTGTGTGGGATGAAGAGAAGACGAAAGGGGTTGCAAGGAACAGCATGGTGGCATGAAGAGGTGAGACAGGGTGTAGCACAAAAGAAGAAAATATATAATGAGTGGGATAGAAACAGAGGCATGGAAGATGTTGAGAGACGGACGAGTTATGGATAGAGAGGAAGAGAGAGGTAAAAAGATTAGTAAGAGAGAATAAGAAGAGAGTGGATGAGGAATTTGAAAGGAATTTGAGTGTAAAGTGAAGGGAATGTAAGAAAATGTTCTGGAAAGAGGTAAAGAGAGTTAGACAGGGTGCCAAAGAAGTTAGTTGGGGAGTGAAAGATAAAAACGGTAGATTATTAGTGGAGAAGGGAGAAAACGTGAGTAAATAAGGAGAATACTTTACCGAATTGTTGAACATAGAGAGTGAAAGTAATGCGAGTATAAGTGGAATGACTGGGAGAAGGAGGGATATGAGAAGAGAGGAAGAAATCAGTAGGATGGAAGTTGTGGAAGCAATGAAGAAAGTTAAAATGGGGAAAGCCCCAAGAATTGATGGAGTGTGTGGTGAAATGCTGAAGCATGGGGGAGAGATAGTAGTCGAATGGATGTGGAAGATGTGCAGATTGGCCTCGGAGGAATGTAGAGTCCCGGAGGATTGGAAGTCAGGTATAATTATTCCCCTGTACAAAGGAAAAGAGGAAACGGAAGTATGTGGTAATCATAAGGGCATTAGTCTACTTAATGTAATAGGAAAAGTATATGGTAGGATACGGAGAAGAACAGGGAGGTATTAGGAAGGGAAGAGGTTGTCAAGTTCAGATATTCATTCTTAGATCTTTAGTGGAAAAGTTTCTGGAGAAGGGAGAGAAGTTGTATGCGGCATTCATGGACTTGGAGGAAGCATATGATAGGGTGGATAGGCAAGGATTGTGGAAAGTGTGAAGAATATATGGTGTAGATGGGAAGTTGCTCAATGCTGTGAGGAGTATGTATGAGGGTGCTAAGGTTGCAATGCGTATGGATAGTGAACTGAGTTAATGTTTCTATTTGAATGTTGGATTGAAACAGGGATGTGTCATGTCTCCATGGTTGTTCAATCTGTACATGGATGGGGTTATAAAAGAAATAAAATGTAGGGCAGTGGATGTTGGAGCGGCCCTAATGAGAGAGGGCAGTGTTTGGAAACTCCCTGTACTGTTGTTTGCAGATGATACTGTGTTGTTAAGTGAAGACGAAGGGGAGCTGCAAGGCTTGATGGATGAGTTTGAGAGAGTGTGTAAGAAACGGAATCTAAAGGTGAATGTAGGGAAGTGTAAAGTTATGGTCTTCGAGAGAGGTGAAGCCAGTGAATGTACAGCGAGGTTGGATGAGGAGGAAATGGAAAATGTGAGTGCGTTTAAGTACTTGTGGAGTTTGATGAGTAAGGATGGAAGTTTAGAGGGTGAAGTGCTTGAAAGGCTACAGCAAGGAAGAAATGTTGCTGGTTCCTTGAAAGCAGTGATAAGAAGCAGGGAAGTGAGCATGGAAGTGAAAAAGTTACTCCATGATAGTATTGTAACACCAACTCTAACGTATGGAAGTGAAGCTTGGACCTTGTTGGAGGGACACAAGTCAAGGGTGAGAGCTGTGGAAATGAGATATTTGAGATGAGCATGTAGTGTCACATGGAGAGACAGATTGACAAATGAGGAAGTGAATGATCATTGTGGTGTGGATGTGGATGTGATAGGAAGCGTTAGGAGAAACAGACTGAGGTGGTTTGGCCATGTGGAGAGGATGGAGAGTGAGAAACTAACAATGAGAGTGTATGTGAGTGAGGTGGAGGGGGGGAGAGGAAGGGGGAGGCCAAGGATGAGATGGAGGGATGGAGTGGAGAGGTATATGAGAGAGAGGGGTGTGAGCTGGGAGCGGAGCAGTGAGATGGCGGGGGACAGGGCGACATGGAGGCGACTTGTTTGTGGCCACCCTTTACGGGATTAAGGCCTCTGGCAATAGATAAATAGACAGATATGGCCGAGGTGATGAGAGAAGTAAAAACACGAGTAATGGAGAGAGGGATGGCGTTGGTAGTGAATTATGACGGATGGAATATCTTAGATTTGTTGTATGTTGATGATGCTCTGCTTCTTGCAAATACCGGGCAAGAAATGTGTAGACTGGTGTGGAGTTTTGCAGATGTCTGTGAGCGTCGTGCCTTGAAAGCAAATATAGATAAGAATAAAGTGATGGTTATTCAGTGAAAAGGTGACTCCCATTGTGATGTTACAGTAAATGGAGAGAGACTGGAATTGGTGAGGCAGTTCAAATACCTAGGTACGGGGATAGAAAAGAGTGGAAAATGTGCAACAGAAATGGAAGTAGAGTGATACTAGGAAGGAAAGTAGCTGGTGCTAGAACAGAGGCTTGAGTGTTGCAGCTGCGCGAGGCTTACATAAAGTAGCGTTAATGCCAGCTTTAACACACGGATATGAGAGTATGGTTTGGTATGAAAATGAAAAGTCAAGAGTAAAAGCAGTGGAGATGCGGAGTGAGACACTCTGCGGACACTGGAATCAGAGAGAGTATACTGAGAGGGTTTGATCTTGTGGAAAGAATGGATGACAATAAAATGAAGAAAAATATTCAGTATATCTGAGCGAATTTGAAGGGGGACGGAGGCGAGGTAAGCCAAGAAGAAGGCGGAGGGATACAGGATGTTGGATGAGTATGTGAGGAAGAGAGGTATGGAAGTCGGTGATGCTAAGGAACTAATTGGAGACTGAGCTGGGTGGATGAATTCTGTGCGGAGAAGCGCATAACCAGGGATATGACACTCTTTTTTAACATGACAACGTTCGGATTGGCTCTCTCAGATATGTATATAAGAAGCTACAGAACGTGATGATTTTTTTTTTGCCTATCTGATGGAGCCAGGATTTCGAGGGCTTGAATGATGAGTGAATGAAGGGTGGTCGATTGAAATGGGCAAACTTTCGCTGTCTGGACGTTGCTACCCCTCACCCTGCCCTAGGTTGAGAAAGTAGGTCCGGATGATGAAGATTTTATATATATATATATATATATATATATATATATATATATATATATATATATATATATATATATATATATATATATATATATATATATATATATATATATATATATATATATCCTTTCTGCAGGCAAGTGGTACTTTCTGCAGCAGCTTTTTCGTGTATCCAAACCTATTTAGAATTCCATTCTTCCTATGGCATCCCAGTCACATACTAGTTGGAATGTCACCCATTCCTCTCGTCTGCCATGAGTATTGGGGTTGGGATGATGATGATGATGATGATGATGATGATGACACCTCTCGTACGTCACAGGCAAGTGGCACTTGGGTATGAACTGCAGCTTCCTGGGTAGGCACTGCCCCGGGCCCCTCAACCACGGCTTCCAGTCCTTCTACGGGCTTCCAGTCGGTCTCTTTCAGTCCTTTAAGACGAGTGGACCCTTCTGGACGTTCCCTCTGAAGGAGGACAGATTTCAGGTTTGAGACGGGAAACACAAAATTAAAAAGAATTTTAGACCTCTGTCGTCATCAGGAATTTGAGTGCCTTTACTTGTATTACGTATTTTTACTTTTTATTCAAAGAACAACCACAAGCCTTCATACACTTTAGGAAAGCTCTGTCATACTGAAGAGGTTAAGGAAAGCAACAACTCATCCCTGTATTCTAAAATACTCTTTTGATTTCATACAATAACCATTTGCGGAAATTATGCATAAAAAGGAAAATAGACTGAAGTGATTAACTATTTCAGTATGACACCTTTTTATTTATTCATTCACTCATTCATTCATTCATGTATTTTTTTGCAGCTTCTAGACGAGAAGCAAAGATTATAGGACTGTTTTCCTTCGTGCAGTCTTAACTTTCTGAAATGCTGTAATATCCTTTCTAAGTGTAAAGTAACTTTCAACCTACTTGTTAACTTAATGCTATTTTATTCCCTTTATTCCGATGACATATTATTAGTATTGTTTTTTTCCTCATAATTTTATTCAGCTAAGGAGTTTTTTTCGAACTAATGGGATAATATAGTCTCCATTATCTCCTTCAGTACATGAATGCTTTTGTACGTTGAACAAAATCGACCGGATGTAGGAATACCTCTAACTTAAGTAAATATGACGTCCTCTGGCTGAAAGGATTAATTTTATAGAAGGAAAGAGTGTCTGGATCTTCTGTCCCTGCGAAGGACAATAACCCAAGCGAGATTCAAAGTGGCACTGGTTGTCGTACTTTTTACACTACACAGACCAAAATTGTGGCCCTTTTTCTGATTATTTTGGGCACCTCAGCGGTTTAAAAAGACAATGCTATGGTTTTACGTCCTTTTCATAACGCTTCTTATGTAGTAAACTCATTTTCTAGTGTTCACCCATTGTTACAACTCAGCACTGAAGATGAGAGATTTTCACGTTATTATAATATAACGATAGTTCCTTCACGGATAGACTTTTTTTTTTTTTTTTTTTTTTATGTGTCCGACTCAGGGCATAGGCTCCATAGCCTGCTCTCAAGGCCCAGTAGTCCTCCTACATACTATACTCCTCTCTACATGTCACCACTTCGGCTCTAACACCCACCGTCCATATTGAATACATGCTAGCGCTGTCTCAGACAGGACTGGTGTATTGGTATTAGCTGGGGTACTTTTATGACATGTCGGCGGGTCATCTGGTAGATCAGGAAAGTCTGCTTTTCTTTTTCATGAAATTCAAATCCTTAAACTGTTCCCTGCTCCAGCCGGGATTCGAACCTGGGTCCATCAGGACTGCAGGCTGCCTCTCTACCGATTCAGCCACCGCCTATTGCACTTAATCCCATCAGACAGACAATGTTCTTTATAATTTATTTTTGCTGTGTCTTAATAGTTTCATTCATTTACTGAGAGAAGTTTCGAACTGAAGGAACTGGGTATGTCCTTCTTTAAGATCACCACAAAATGTCCCTCCTAAGATTACTGTAACTATCTGATAATAACGAGAAAAACATCGCATTTATCGGAGTCAATAATATCGTCCGGTAGTTGAAAATTATTCTTAGTATGAACAATAGACTGACACACACTGTTTGATCCTTTCAGTCAGAGAGTTCCTTTTGGGCTGAATTTGATCGTTCTGGGGGTAGGCAGATTTCATGAGCTTAATTACAAAGTGGGAAACTGGTCTGGGGTGATAATAATGATGGTGATGGTAGGACTAGGACTAGTTATATTGAAGGCATTGTTGATGATGATAATGGAAATATTGTTGTTACTAATGATGACGTGTAAGTTGATGATAATATTGATGTCAATGATTTTGATGCGGATGAGGTTGACATTATTAGTGAAAATAATACTGCTACTGCTGCTGATCAGAATGCTATAATAAGACATATTTTGAAGGCTATGAAAAAGGAAAGTTTTCATTAATGATCTTGACAATGATACTAATCCTCTTACTAATGGCAATGAATAAGATAATCGTAATGATGACGAGGACAAGAATAACAGTATTGGTAACAATGAAACTATTACAGGGCCTGGCAGTGGCGTGGGTGGTGGTGGTATGCAGCTTACTCTTGGGACACCACAGGAGAACTTTGGGGGCTACTTCTGTTCTCCTTCTGCTGCTCCTTACACACTTTGTCATGTTCCTTGCATGGTTTTCCTTCGCACACATTTACGCAAAGGAGGTAACAGTTCTAAACTTATAATTGTATGTCAAACTCTAGAGTTCTAACAAGATTATATTAAAAATATCTTCAGAATTTTAAAACTCTGTAAGGTTTTAACCTGTCATTGATCAAGGCCTCAAACAATAGTTTTGCCTCTCCTCATCAGAAAATGGGATTTCTTGTTTGCCTAAAGGTAAAGACAGGACAGGCAGGCTAACTGGTCATGTAGGCAATCGAGGTGGATAAGCATTTGAGTCAGTGAGTCAGTGAATGAGTTGTGTGTGAGTCAGTGAGTGGGTGGGTGAGAGAGTGAGTGGATGAGAAGGTAGGTAGAGAGGTGGATGCATGGCAGATAGACTCAGATCATCTAATCGTTTATGTCCTGATGCCTTTTGGGTTCAAACATGACCATTTAATATATATATATATATATATATATATATATATATATATATATATATATATATATATATACACACACACACTAATACTAAAAATTTTAATCTTTATCCTGGTTAGCAATAGGTTTAGCATTTCGAATATTAAAAATCAGTCACCTCTTCCTCTTTTCCTTACTTTACATTTTGCTAAAGAAGATAAGAGTTCTGTGTTACTACCAAATGTCCTGCATCTGAGCTGACCATTGATGGTAAAAGAAAAATTCTCGAAAACTCTCAGTCTTAGCTATGATCATTTTATTTCTTCTCATCAGGTAACAGTTCTGTATTTGTTTCATCCATCCATCTGTCACCCATCCTATGTTGCCCCATGAGAAGCGTAGGAGCCTGGGGCTCGGCAAGTTGCTCCTGACATTTAAGATGAGAGTGACCAGCCTCACTCATCCCTGTGTGCCATTAATAAAGCAATAAACCCCAACCTTCCCATGGATATAAATCTACACAGGCTCTGTCCGATTAGAGCGCCTTCGTTACCCAGTAATCCACGAGGCGCCGTAATCTGGTAATTTGGTTACCACCCAGCGTAGTAAATCCTGGTGTACAGGAAACCATTCTTGTCACTCAGTGAAGAGTCACCAATAGGCAGAAGGAAGAGGAAAGAATGAAGGAAAGAAAGACAGAAGAGGGAGCGTAAAGTCAGCCATAGGCAGAAGGAAGAGGAAAGAATGAAGGAAAGAAAGGCAGAAGAGGGAGTGTAAAGTCACCCATAGGCAGAAGGAAGAGGAGAGAATGAAAGAAGTTTCTACTTCTAAATTCCTAGTGACAGTAAAAAAAAAAAAAAAAAAAAAAAGGCCTATCTCTATAGAGAGTGGATACGTTAAGTGCTAAATTGTGTACAGGCTTCAAGTTATGATGAAAACATCCCGGTTGACATAAAAAGTTTCGTTAGGGCCCTAGAAACATAATTATCTTGAGAAGCAACTTGTATCGTAAAATCCAAGATGTTTACTGTTCACTATCTTGGCTAGTCTATAAACCAGGAAGCATTTTCCTGAAAAATTATTATATATTTCCAAGCCAATCTGAAGCCACCTAACTAATTTCTGGGACCGCTTTTGCATTGTAGATGCATCTAAAGGTCACACTGGAGAAATAGTTTCAATTGTAGCAGTATTTAATGGTTTTATAATAATATTTATTGATTTCACATACAGAACACAATGTTTGATCTGGGAATTTGGGATAATAAGATTGTTCCTCAGAGTATATCTAAATGGCAGAATACGGGTATACTACATTCAACCAGTAACCAGCCAAATCACGTAATACAAACACACTAAGTAAAACTCGTGTACGGTAAGCAGATTCGTGACATTCTTTCATTCAGAACTAAACTAATTCTTCATATCACTGTATGATGAGACTTACATGAAACATGCCAAGCTGTCTGTAATGATAACCTGCTAAAAACGGAGTCTCCACCACACCAACCCTCTCCATGGGAGAGATTACATGAATTTCCGATGTCTGTACTCAGCTCTTTCAAATGGTCGAACTGAATTATTAAATAACATCTTGATGCCGCAACAACTCGGTCTTATGGCGCCGAAATTAGATGGTTGTATAAGATGTCTTCTTAAATGCACATCACTGATCACCGATTCTCAGCCAGCGTGAAGAGGCATGTTTAGAGCAATGTAAACTGAAATCGATGCTTCCCTAGCCGTGACGTGATCCGGAAAATTAAGTTTCTCGGACTTGCAACCAACACAGGTGTCATGATCTGCAGTCAAATTGATGCAACAGCCTTTGACTTCTCAGATCCAGGAGGTAACTCATCGATACCTGGTCCATCAAGATGCATGTACGAGAAAGTTTCATCGTGCGTGGAATGTATTCATATTCACATGAAGTTGAGAAAGAGATTTTCAAAGCCTGCTTCACGTGAAGGTAACTTGCCAGAGGACCTTGGTAGCTACATGCAGAGAGGAGATTTCTGTTAATTTACTGTCTTTCATAATTATCAGCAACATTTCTGGGCAGATCATCATCGGAAACCAAGGACCAGCAATGCCTCACTTTCATTGTCTTGTTGTCTGCAGTTATATGGCAGCAGGAAGGAGCTTGTCATAGAAGGTTCCTTGATACATGACTCTCCTCAGAGAACTTACGTATCTCGTTGAGAACATTTGCACGCATCTACGTAATGTCATGACTCAGTTACATCGTGTCTAACGTTCTCCACTTTCCTGTACAGTCAAAGCAACCTTGTTTGAGAACAGTATTAGCAGCTATTACACGTTCAGCAGATTGTTTACACATAATGCATTCATCTAACACTAGAGTACAGTCACTCATTTTTTGTCATAGTCAAGAGTGGTACTGTGGCCTTCATTAGCTCATTCGCCTTGTCCACTCCGTCACAAAAGACAGGAAATATCAACTGTGTCGTGGGTGAGAGTGATGTCTGTGTAATGGATTTGCCACCAATGTTTATTTGGCGAGTTTTCACTGAGATATAATGATTTTTGCCTTTGATGCTTACTTCTTGCTTTCGGCACTTTTTGACTTCGACATAATTCCTACATGATATGTGGCAAACTAGTTAAAACTAATCATGTTCAGCTGTACCGTTGTCTGCTTACTACCACCACTACAACGAGAATCTTAGCTATAACTACAAGTACATGAAGTGCTTATAATTTTTTAAGTTCCTGGCTATTGTTCACAGCCTCTTCATTCTCATATTCTCACCCGTTCTCACCCGGCGCCTGCTAGGTCAAAGCCTGTCAGTCACCGAGGCTCTGTCAGGGATGTCCTTCCAGCGACCCCTGTACATTATACATCGCCCTTCGTGCCACGTTCTCCAGTCGTTCTCCTCTTCACCCGCAGCTTCTTCCACTCCCCCCATCCATCTTTTCCTTGGTCTTCCTATTGGTCTTCTTCCATGCGGTATCCACGCCACTGCTTGCTTTGGTAACCTTTCATCATGCATTCTCTGCACGTGTCCATACCATCTCAGTCTGTTCCTTTAAACCACCTCCATAATACTGATTACTCCTAGTTCTCTTCTTTTGTCCACATTTCTTAGTCGATCTCTTCCGGTAACTCCTTTAATTAGCAGTAATATCTCTCATTTTAGCTGCTTGCATTTTAGACTTGGTCTTCTGCGTCAATGGCCAAGTCACTGGACCATAGAGTAATACTGGACGGAGAACAGTGGTACAAACTGTAACCTTACAGCTCCTAGATACATGGTTATCTTTTTGTACTGTGTACAATTTTGTTATATTATTATTATGTTTAGTTAGTCTGCCATTTATTTCTTCTTCCTTTTTGTTTTCTCTATTGAACTTCACCCTCAGTTGCTGGAAATTGTTCGCCTGCTTTATTGTTCTCCTCTCATTGTTACATTCATTTCTGCATTGCCTTGACAAACCTCTATTACTTCTTCTCTCTTGGTATTTAGCTTCATTCCATTCTCCATTATTAAATAATTCCAAAGTTCTGCCAAACCTGTAAGTTCCTTTCAGAGTCACGCACAACTGCCACATCATCTGCATAAGAAAATATTATATCGTCGTTATTTCTCGCTGTTTCCTTAATACATTTATCCATGAATATGACAAAAAGGAGTGGGGAAATAAACTCGTTGGTCTCCTTGATTTCAAACCAGTTTGTATCTCCGTCTCTGAGTTTAACTTTACTTTCACCTTTATTATAAATACTTTTGATTGATTTTCTTAATTTTGGTGTAACTCTGTATTCTTCTTGGTTCAGTATATTCCACAATTTTTCCCTTGGTGCCCGATCGACGGCCTATCCCATACCTATGAACATTACGAGTATATCATTTCTTATATCTCATTCCCAACTCTTTTCTTATATCATTTTTAGCGTAAAAACCAAATCCATTTTACAAGGTTTGACCGAAAACCATAATGCCATTCTCCAAGTATATCTTTTACTTGCATTCTCAGCCTTCTCTCCAAAATACGTTCCTATATTTTATCTGCATGTGACAACAATGAAATTCCTCTATACTGTAGTTGTTACACACAGTTCTATCTCCCTTTCTGTAAACAGGGCAAACAATGTGTTCTCCCCAATCCTCCGGTATTACTCTCATATTCCAAGCATCAGTTATTATTTCTCTCAACCAAACTTTTCCCGTGTCACCAAGAGCCTTGATAATTTCCACTGGCAACCCACCCTCTCCCGGCGCTTTACCATTTTCCATTTTATCAATGGCACTTCTTACCTCCTCAACACTTATGTCATGTTCATACTCCTCTAAGTTTTGTTCTTGTGTTTCCTGCATATCCTCATTATCATCATTAGAATCCCCTGCATTTAGCAATTCTTGAAAATAACTACTCCATCCCTCCGATACATCTTCTGATATTCCTGGCATAGTGGTAATATACTGGATGAAGGTTAGTTCCTTGTTTATCTTTCACTGCATATGTAACTTCGGTGTTTCCTTTTCAATAGCTCCTTGCTATGCTGCATTGTAGTTTTCTTGTCCCTTCTATACCTCTACTCAGGTCTTCCCCTATACATTGCCAAACTTCTGTTTTTGCGCTCTCTTTATATTTTCAGCCTGATTTCTTAGTTCTACATAGTTAAGCCTGTCTTGCTTTCATCGACTTACGAAAAGCTTTCATCATCGCATTCACTGCTTGTTCTGCATCATCTGTCCACTAGGCAGTGCTTTTCCTTTTAGTGTTTCCACTAACTTTAACCCGTATCACTGCCTCAGCAGTCATTTTTAAAGCATCTTTAAAATATTTCCATCTGCTCTTGATGTTACTATTTCCTTCATTTGTTATTTTTTCTTGAACTTTGTCTCATGGTTGTTCGACACATTCTTTATTTTTAAGGTTTCGAGTGTAAACCTCTTCCTTTTCTTATTATTTCTAATTTTTGGTACATGGACATTAACTTTTCCCAGTATCATTCTGTGATCTGAATCTAGAAAAACTGATGATATAGCTTTGACATCCGCAAATATCTTCTTATTGTTAGTTAACATCAGGTCAATCATTGATTTGTCACTCTCTTCCTGCAGTCTTTCGTTATATCTGTACCAGCTCCATTTGTGATTATCTTTATGTTGGTAAAGGTTTTTATTATAGATAAATATTTAGCATGCAGAAGTCAGTAACTCGCTCTTCTTCCTATTACCATGTCCCACGCCAAACGCTCCAATCACGTTTGTCAGCCTTCTTTCCCTACTAACATGTCCATTCATGTCTCCCGTCACTGGTATATTTTCTACATTTGCATTTTGATCCAGTGCATTCTGTAGATTATTATAAAATTCTTAATTTTCACGATTTGGTCTTCCCTATTGTGTTGTATTAACTTGAAAAATTCTATTTATATATATTTCAGTTGTATTATTTCTGTATTATTCTTTCATCAATATATGTCACGTTAGTAATATACTCTGCAGTTTCGGGGTTCACTATCACTACCACTCCATGCATTTTATCATTTCTCCCACTCCACATAATTTGATAACTATAATGTATAGTTTTTCTGCCTTCTCCCTGGAATCGAATTTCACAAACACCAAGCACTTTCAAGTTTCTCTCCTTCATAATTTTGACAATTTCTTCTTCCTTCTCCATCATTGTCGACTCATTTATTGTAGCAATCCGTAAACCTAGTCCTTTATATCGTTCATGTGTCATCAACTGGTTAATCCGCAGATTCCAGGGCACGGTATGCATATCTTGAGCAAGATTACAAGAGCTGGTGGCTTGCTAGGCTTATCTCAGCTCTGAAGGACCACCAATTAGCCACTCCTGAATAACTGTTGTCCTCCATACGGATTCCGGAATCTCTAGACAGGTTCCAGACAGTTAATCCAGTCGGTGGGGCCGCAACACCTCTACGAGGTTAAGTGGTCCCTTGTCCTTTAGCTCTAGGAAGTGGAACCTCTTTATAAGTAGAAGAATATGTGCTTGAGTCTTTCAGAGTATTTTCTGAGGTTCATGGTGATGAAGAATCCAGATTTGGTTTATTTCTATCACTTGACTGGCATACCATAATCTCCAGTCATGAGTACTCATGTTAGCAGGCACGGTTTTACGGCTGGTAGTATTCATTTGGGATTAGGCATTTTCAGTCAGAAATTCAAACCTCTGAGTCATTTGCAGCATTAATAACAACAAGGAAGACACTTCTAATGTTGGTTTGGAGTTACCAGCGTCTTTGGAGTTACCGTCATATGCTGTCTAATTTTCTTTCTCATAAATGTTACCAAAACACTCATACACTGTTGACATTAATTATATTATAAAACATCGAATTTATGTAATGCTTCCTTGTCTTCATATTTAAACGCATTCACAAATATTATAGTACATCAAATATGCTGGAAGTATCACAGAAATGTTTATGATAAATACTTTCTAGGTTCTAAGTCGGCCATTTCTTTTCAAGATCGACGATGGCAGCCATCTTGGATTTGAAGATACAGTTTGTGTCCATGAAAGTTTTTGTTCCTATGGTTCTAAAGTACTCCACTCCAAAATGATTCATTGCACGAAGTAAAAGAGCACGTAGCGTGTTATCTAAAATAATCGCCATCATTACAGCGCTTTCTTTTTTGAAGTGTTCACTCATGTCATCATGGTACTTCATACAGTCCCCAGGATCCCTACGTCACAATCATCACCCTTTCAATCCACATCATATTTACCCGTCTCATGCACCTCATTGTCACAAGACAGGCAGTTCGTCAACATCCCGCCATCTTAGAAAATAAATATGTAAGTCGGAGCACATGGCAGAACAGACTGGGTTCTGCTGTTTACACAGTTCACTCCAGATGAACTTGGGGAAAAGCAACAGCAACAACAACAGCAACAGTATCAGCAACAATAGCGACCATCAGCACTCCTTCTCGCCTGTCCATGGCATTACAGTTGTGTGAAAATTTTAATAAACATCAATTATAATTCTTCCTTTTGTAGTAGATAATAAATCTTTTTACGAATTCATTATGTACTCCATACGTGTCAAAAAGTGGGTTGGTGGAGGGTTAGTGCCCCTCCCCGTAAAACAACTAACTCAGAGTCAAATGGCCACCCTTTACGGGAATTTGGCGTCTGGCAATAGATAGATAGATTATGCAGTCTTATCTCTATCACCATGTTGCTGTTGCCCCTGACTCAGTTGAATGTAAACCCAGTGAACTGCAGACTAAATTTGTCCTTCTGGATCCTCGATCCTCCATTCACGGCACCGGGAGGGATTTGAGGAGGCTTATATAAACGGGCTTGCGGTATGAACGTATCCCTCCCCAACACATCTCTCTTCGAGTTGCTGTTGTAACCCCATGCAGACTCATTTGCATGTGAATCCAGTGGGCCACAGGAGAGTCCCGAGATATCTTTAACTGGAGTTATTCTGATTTTTTTTCCCTGTGATGGAGAAGTGCATTGAAGTGAATATGTGTGTTTGTGGTGCGAAGGGCTGCAGTGCAATGTGGGCATAGTGAAATGTCTATAGGCAGTGATTTGTGTTGTTTCTAACTTGATAGCCATGTCGTACTTTGATCAAGTGTTGTCTATTCAAGATAGCGACGTTTTTGAGGACCGGTTGTCTGATGGTGGTTCATGAAGGATGCTGTTTGGCTGGAGGTTTTAATGGGTGTGTTAGCCCTGGGGGTAGGGGGGTTTTGGTCAAGAATACTCTCCCAGTATCCCTGCTTGTCGTAAAAGGCAACTAAAAGGGTTGGCGGAGGGTTAGTGCCCCTCCCCGGAAAACAACTAGCTAAAAAGGCAAACAAGAAGCCTCGGACAAGGACTGACCAAAAGGTGAAGACCAAGGACCGTACAAAAGAAATGGTAATCGGAACGTGGAATGTAAGGGGAGCGAATGATGAGGTGAAAGAGAGAGAGATTGTCCAGGTGCTTGAGGGTGCGAAAGTTGATGTATGCGGAATAACTGAAACGAAATGGATAGGTGAGAGTGTGAGAGAATGGGAGTATGGATGGGGTATATGTGCAGGAGTAGGTGAGAATGAAAGGGAAAAGAAGGAGTATGTATAATTGTGAGTAAAAGATGGAAGAAGAACATAAGAGAGTATGGATCAGTTGGCTCAAGGATTGTGTGGGTAAGATTGAAAGTTGGAATACAAATGTGGGTGATTGTATGTGTGTATGCGCCAACGCAAGCTCGTGCAAGCAGAGTGAGAGAAGAGTTCTGGACAAATGTGGAAATGTGCATGGAAACGTTTGGAAGGAATGAGAGAGTGTTTTTGATCGGTGATATGAATGGTAAAGTAGGGAATGTGATGGTGGATGGAATAGTTGGTGAGTGGGGTGTGCCTGCTGAGATAGAAGAGAATGGCAGTGTGTTAGTGGACATTTGTGTTGGGAGGGGGTTGGTGATAGCCAATACCCTCTTCAGGCACAAAATGATCCACAGGTATACATGGTGAGTGATGAGAAGGGTGGGTGGTGAACTGAATGAAAGGAAGGCGATGATTGATTATGTATATGTGGATGAAAGGATGCGAAAATGTGTAATGGGTGCAAGAGCTTATAGAGGTTGGGGGAGTGGACTTTCTGACCACTACTTGGTGGTGGCCAGAATCAAGATCCAATGGGGTGCTTCTGAAAAGCCTAGTATTCCGTCAGATGGCTCCACTGTAGCAGTAAACACATTCCCGCGCTGTATAAAAAGCATAATTTTATTTGTTAAATATTTAAACTGTTGTGTGAAATTGTGAATCATGGTAATGTCATATGCCGTAATATAAATAATACAAATAGAACACGTATATATAACGTATCGTGAATTGTTTATATTTATCATAAACTGAAATTAAAATATCACTGATGGCATGTGATGGCAATCCGCCATTTCAGTGGTCCTATATTATTTAATTTCTGCTACATTTAGTGCAAGTTAGATTCTTTATACATAGTTTGTTCAGAGTGTAAAGTACGCCTAGTGGGTATCTTGACTCATCCAGTCTCTATGTGGGCAGAAATTTAATGTTGAGTAAATACTGGCATTCACCATCATAAATCATCAGGTCTGAGGAACCGTCCCAAAACCAAGATCGTTTACGCGTCATTCTTTGCCCGGTCTCACCGAGGACAGACGACTGTGGAAGGTACACAAGCCAAGACATCGCCTCCAAGTGATCCACAAGATTCACACGGAGTCAAGTTCAGTGTTCACGATTATTTATACATATATATATATATATATATATATATATATATATATATATATATATATATGTATATATACTGTATATATATATTGCCAGACGCCTCAATCCCGTTTAGGGTGGCCACAAACAAATCGCCTCCAAGTCGCCCTGTTCGCCGCCATTTCACTCCCCTGCTCCCAGCTCACACCCCCTGCTCTCCGCTATCTCTCCACCCCCTCCCGCCCTCTCATCCTCGGCCTCCCCCTCCCACTGTCCCCCACCACCTCACTCACACACACTCTCTTCGTCAGTCTTTCACCCTCCACCCTCTCCACATGGCCAAACCATATATACTGTATGTATATATATATATATATATATATATATATATATATATATATATATGCAAACGTGAGAATACATGATGAGTAAATACTACTGCATCCTCTTAAATGTCTACCCCCAGTGAGATTGCATCCAGGTCAAGAGGACTGGTATGTGCACAAGCTACTGACTCAGTCAGTGGAAGATCTTACAAACATATGTGTGTGGACAGGTGGCCTGGAGACAGTTCTCACATGACCATACCATTAGGGACTTGCCAAGAGGGGGCAATGTGTGTGAGATATTGATGATAAGATGACCTTAAGGTATTTATTTGGTAGGCACTTGGTGAAATGTAAAAATTAAAATAACCACTAGTTCTCAACAGAAAAAGACAAAACTTCACTGTATCACTTTATTTACAAAAAGCTACAATGATACATATGAATATGACTCACTCATGGTGCAAAGGAAGCTGCAGGGGAAGGTCTCTCTCTCTCAGCTCAACAGTCAGGAACTCACATTACTGAACTATATGTGTTTGTGGGTGTGTCCATTCACGACAGTAATGTAACCAACGTCGGGTACAGGGACATGAGAAATGGGCGTAGCTTAGTTAACAGCTGGAGAGGCAAGGTGTGGGAATGACAATCACACAAAGATATCGCTCAGTGAAACACACTGCCTGTACATAGTCACTTATGAACCAATGACGAATGTTATGAATTTAGCTTGTTTCTACTCTGAGTGAATCCGTGACATTACACGCCATCAAAATAAAATTTTTCATGGAAACTTGACATCCCTCGTGAAAAAACTTAAACACGGGACTGTCTTGTGGTGCGCATGCGTGAAGGAAGCGAGAAAAATGTTGAATGCCAGTATTTACTCAACATTAAATTTCTGCCCACATAGAAACTGGATGAGTCTAGATACCCACTAGGCGTACTTTACAGTCTGAACAGACAATGTATTAAGAACCAAATTTGCACTAAATGTAGCAGAAATTAAATAATATAGGGTCACTGGAAGGACGGGTTGCCATCACATGCCATCAGTGATAATTTAATTTCAGTTTATGATAAATAAAAACACTTCACGATACGTTATATATACGTGTTCTATTTGTATTATTTATATTTCGGCATATGACATTACCATGATCCACATTTTCACACAACAGTATAGATATTTAACAAAGAAAAATATGCTTTTTAAACAGTGCGGGGAATGTGTTTACTGCAACAGTGGAGCCATCTAGCGGAATACTAGCTTTGAAAGCACCCCATCCAATTAGGATGGAGAAATAGAAGAAGGGAAGGACGGGAAGAAGAAGTATTTGTAAGGAGAATGGAAAGGTTACAAGAGGATGAGAAAAAGGCAGAGTATAAGAGAGAAGTGGAGGAACGATTGGGCAACTATGAATTAGAGCAGATGGGGGACGTGGAAGGTGTGTGCAGGATATTTACAGAAGAAATATGTGCAGCATGTGATGCGGTGTGTGGGATGAAGAGAAGATGGAGGGGTGTGCAAGTAACAGCGTGGTGGAATGAAGAGGTAAGACAGGCTGTGGCACAAAAGAAGAAAGCATACAATGAATGGATGCGAAATAGGGGCGTGGAAGATGTTGAGAGGCGGAAGAGAAAGTTATATGTAGAAAGAAAGAGAGAGGTGAAAAGATTAGTAAGATAGAGTAAGAAGAAAGCAGATGAGGAATTTGGAAGGAACTTGAGTGTAAAGTGGAGGGACTGTAAGAAAATGTTCTGGAAAGAGGTGAAAAGAGTAAGACAGGGTGGAAGTGAAGTTAGCAGAGGAGTGAAAGATAAAAATGGTAGATTACTAGTGAAGAAGGGAGAAAAAGTGAGCAGATGGAGAGAACACTTTAAGTAATTGTTGAACATAGAGGATGGAAGTAATGCGAGTATAAGTGGCTGGGGAATGGCTGGGAGAAGGAGGATGGTGAGAAGACATGAAGAAATCAGTAGGATAGAAGTTGTGGAAGCAATGAAGAAAGTTAAATTTGGGAAATCCCCGGAATTGATGGAGTGTGTGGTGAAATGCTGAAGTATGGGGGAGAGATAGTAGTAGGATGAATGTGGAAAATGTGCAGATTGGCCTGGGAGGAAGGTAGAGTCCCGGAGGATTGGAAGTCCGGTATAATTATTCCCTTGTACAAAGGAAAAGGGGAAAAAGAAGTGTGTGGTAATCATAGGGGCATCTGTCTTCTTAGTCTATCTATCTATCTATTGCCAGACGCCTCAATCCCGTTTGGGGTGGCCACAAACAAATCGCCTCCAAGTCACCCTGTCCTTCTCCATTTCACTGCCCTGCTCCCAACTCACACCCCCCTCTCTCATATACCTCTCCACCCCATCCCTCCATCTCATCCTCGGCCTCCCCCTCCCTCTTCCCCCCTCCACCTCACTCACATACACTTGCTTCGTCACTCTTTCACCCTCCATCCTCTCCACATGGCCAAACCACCTCAGTGTGTTCCTCATAACGCATCCTATCACATCCACATCCACACCACAACGCTCCTTTATATCCTCATTCGTCAGCCTGTCTCTCCATGTGACTCCACAGGCTCCTCTTAAATAACTCATTTCCACTGCTCTCAATCTTGACTTGTGTCCTTCCAACAACGTCCAAGCTTCACTTCCATATGTTAGAGTTGGTATCACAATACTGTCATATAGTAACTTTTTCACTTCCATGCTCACTTCCCTGTTTCTTATCACTGCTTTCAAGGAACCAGCAACCTTACTTCCTTGCTGTACCCTTTCAAGCACTTCACCCTCCAAACCTCCATCCTTACTCATCACACTACCCAAGTACTTAAACGTAATCACATTTTCCAATTCCTCACCATGCAACCTTGCTGTACATTCACTGACTTCACCTCTCTCAAAGACCATCACTTTACTCTTCCCTACATTCACCTTTAAAATTCCGTTTCTTACACACTCTCCCAAACTCATCCACCAAGCCTTGCATCTCTCATTCGTCTTCATTCAACAACACAGTATCATGTGCAAACAACAGTACAGGGAGTTTCCAAACACTATCCTCTCTCACCAGGGCCACTCCAACATCCACTACCCTACCTTGTACCTCTTTTATTACCCCATCCATGTACAGATTGAACAACCATGGAGACATGACACATCCCTGTTTCAACCCAACTTTCAAAGAGAAAAATTCACTTAGTTCACCATCCACACGCACTGCAGCCTTCGCACCATCGTACATACTCTTCACAGCATTCAACAACTTCCCATCTACTCCATATATTCTTAACACTTTCCACAATCCTTGTCTATCCACCCTGTCATATGCTTTCTCCAAATCCATGAAAGCCGCATACAACTTCTTTTCCTTCTCTAGAAACTTTTCCACTAAAGATCTAAGAATGAATATCTGATCTACACAACCTCTTCCCTTCCTAAAGCCTCCCTGTTCTTCTCCAACTAATGTCTCTGTTCTTTCTCTAACTCTGTCAATAAGTATCCTACCATACATGTATAATTGTGAGTAAAAGATGGAAGAAGAACATAAGAGAGTATGGATCAGTTGGCTCAAGGATTGTGTGGGTAAGATTGAAAGTTGGAATACAAATGTGGGTGATTGTATGTGTGTATGCGCCAACGCAAGCTCGTGCAAGCAGAGTGAGAGAAGAGTTCTGGACAAATGTGGAAATGTGCATGGAAACGTTTGGAAGGAATGAGAGAGTGTTTTTGATCGGTGATATGAATGGTAAAGTAGGGAATGTGATGGTGGATGGAATAGTTGGTGAGTGGGGTGTGCCTGCTGAGATAGAAGAGAATGGCAGTGTGTTAGTGGACATTTGTGTTGGGAGGGGGTTGGTGATAGCCAATACCCTCTTCAGGCACAAAATGATCCACAGGTATACATGGTGAGTGATGAGAAGGGTGGGTGGTGAACTGAATGAAAGGAAGGCGATGATTGATTATGTATATGTGGATGAAAGGATGCGAAAATGTGTAATGGGTGCAAGAGCTTATAGAGGTTGGGGGAGTGGACTTTCTGACCACTACTTGGTGGTGGCCAGAATCAAGATCCAATGGGGTGCTTCTGAAAAGCCTAGTATTCCGTCAGATGGCTCCACTGTAGCAGTAAACACATTCCCGCGCTGTATAAAAAGCATAATTTTATTTGTTAAATATTTAAACTGTTGTGTGAAATTGTGAATCATGGTAATGTCATATGCCGTAATATAAATAATACAAATAGAACACGTATATATAACGTATCGTGAATTGTTTATATTTATCATAAACTGAAATTAAAATATCACTGATGGCATGTGATGGCAATCCGCCATTTCAGTGGTCCTATATTATTTAATTTCTGCTACATTTAGTGCAAGTTAGATTCTTTATACATAGTTTGTTCAGAGTGTAAAGTACGCCTAGTGGGTATCTTGACTCATCCAGTCTCTATGTGGGCAGAAATTTAATGTTGAGTAAATACTGGCATTCACCATCATAAATCATCAGGTCTGAGGAACCGTCCCAAAACCAAGATCGTTTACGCGTCATTCTTTGCCCGGTCTCACCGAGGACAGACGACTGTGGAAGGTACACAAGCCAAGACATCGCCTCCAAGTGATCCACAAGATTCACACGGAGTCAAGTTCAGTGTTCACGATTATTTATACATATATATATATATATATATATATATATATATATATATATATATATATATGTATATATAGTGTATATATATATTGCCAGACGCCTCAATCCCGTTTAGGGTGGCCACAAACAAATCGCCTCCAAGTCGCCCTGTTCGCCGCCATTTCACTCCCCTGCTCCCAGCTCACACCCCCTTCTCTCATATATCTCTCCACCCCATCCCTCCATCTCATCCTCGGCCTCCCCCTCCCTCTTTCCCCCTCCACCTCACTCACATACACTCTCTTCGTCAGTCTTTCACCCTCCATCCTCTCCACATGGCCAAACCATATATACTGTATGTATATATATATATATATATATATATATATATATATATATATATATATACAAAAGTGAGAATACATGATGAGTAAATACTACTGCATCCTCTTAAATGTCTACCCCCAGCGAGATTGCATCCAGGTCAAGAGGACTGGTATGTGCACAAGCTACTGACTCAGTCAGTGGAAGATCTTACAAACATATGTGTGTGGACAGGTGGCCTGGAGACAGTTCTCACATGACCATACCATTAGGGACTTGCCAAGAGGGGGCAATGTGTGTGAGATATTGATGATAAGATGACCTTAAGGTATTTATTTGGTAGGCACTTGGTGAAATGTAAAAATTAAAATAACCACTAGTTCTCAACAGAAAAAGACAAAACTTCACTGTATCACTTTATTTACAAAAAGCTACAATGATACATATGAATATGACTCACTCATGGTGCAAAGGAAGCTGCAGGGGAAGGTCTCTCTCTCTCAGCTCAACAGTCAGGAACTCACATTACTGAACTATATGTGTTTGTGGGTGTGTCCATTCACGACAGTAATGTAACCAACGTCGGGTACAGGGACATGAGAAATGGGCGTAGCTTAGTTAACAGCTGGAGAGGCAAGGTGTGGGAATGACAATCACACAAAGATATCGCTCAGTGAAACACACTGCCTGTACATAGTCACTTATGAACCAATGACGAATGTTATGAATTTAGCTTGTTTCTACTCTGAGTGAATCCGTGACATTACACGCCATCAAAATAAAATTTTTCATGGAAACTTGACATCCCTCGTGAAAAAACTTAAACACGGGACTGTCTTGTGGTGCGCATGCGTGAAGGAAGCGAGAAAAATGTTGAATGCCAGTATTTACTCAACATTAAATTTCTGCCCACATAGAAACTGGATGAGTCTAGATACCCACTAGGCGTACTTTACAGTCTGAACAGACAATGTATTAAGAACCAAATTTGCACTAAATGTAGCAGAAATTAAATAATATAGGGTCACTGGAAGGACGGGTTGCCATCACATGCCATCAGTGATAATTTAATTTCAGTTTATGATAAATAAAAACACTTCACGATACGTTATATATACGTGTTCTATTTGTATTATTTATATTTCGGCATATGACATTACCATGATCCACATTTTCACACAACAGTATAGATATTTAACAAAGAAAAATATGCTTTTTAAACAGTGCGGGGAATGTGTTTACTGCAACAGTGGAGCCATCTAGCGGAATACTAGCTTTGAAAGCACCCCATCCAATTAGGATGGAGAAATAGAAGAAGGGAAGGACGGGAAGAAGAAGTATTTGTAAGGAGAATGGAAAGGTTACAAGAGGATGAGAAAAAGGCAGAGTATAAGAGAGAAGTGGAGGAACGATTGGGCAACTATGAATTAGAGCAGATGGGGGACGTGGAAGGTGTGTGCAGGATATTTACAGAAGAAATATGTGCAGCATGTGATGCGGTGTGTGGGATGAAGAGAAGATGGAGGGGTGTGCAAGTAACAGCGTGGTGGAATGAAGAGGTAAGACAGGCTGTGGCACAAAAGAAGAAAGCATACAATGAATGGATGCGAAATAGGGGCGTGGAAGATGTTGAGAGGCGGAAGAGAAAGTTATATGTAGAAAGAAAGAGAGAGGTGAAAAGATTAGTAAGATAGAGTAAGAAGAAAGCAGATGAGGAATTTGGAAGGAACTTGAGTGTAAAGTGGAGGGACTGTAAGAAAATGTTCTGGAAAGAGGTGAAAAGAGTAAGACAGGGTGGAAGTGAAGTTAGCAGAGGAGTGAAAGATAAAAATGGTAGATTACTAGTGAAGAAGGGAGAAAAAGTGAGCAGATGGAGAGAACACTTTAAGTAATTGTTGAACATAGAGGATGGAAGTAATGCGAGTATAAGTGGCTGGGGAATGGCTGGGAGAAGGAGGATGGTGAGAAGACATGAAGAAATCAGTAGGATAGAAGTTGTGGAAGCAATGAAGAAAGTTAAATTTGGGAAATCCCCCGGAATTGATGGAGTGTGTGGTGAAATGCTGAAGTATGGGGGAGAGATAGTAGTAGGATGAATGTGGAAAATGTGCAGATTGGCCTGGGAGGAAGGTAGAGTCCCGGAGGATTGGAAGTCCGGTATAATTATTCCCTTGTACAAAGGAAAAGGGGAAAAAGAAGTGTGTGGTAATCATAGGGGCATCTGTCTTCTTAGTCTATCTATCTATCTATTGCCAGACGCCTCAATCCCGTTTGGGGTGGCCACAAACAAATCGCCTCCAAGTCACCCTGTCCTTCTCCATTTCACTGCCCTGCTCCCAACTCACACCCCCCTCTCTCATATACCTCTCCACCCCATCCCTCCATCTCATCCTCGGCCTCCCCTCCCTCTTCCCCCTCCACCTCACTCACATACACTTGCTTCGTCACTCTTTCACCCTCCATCCTCTCCACATGGCCAAACCACCTCAGTGTGTTCCTCATAACGCATCCTATCACATCCACATCCACACCACAACGCTCCTTTATATCCTCATTCGTCAGCCTGTCTCTCCATGTGACTCCACAGGCTCCTCTTAAATAACTCATTTCCACTGCTCTCAATCTTGACTTGTGTCCTTCCAACAACGTCCAAGCTTCACTTCCATATGTTAGAGTTGGTATCACAATACTGTCATATAGTAACTTTTTCACTTCCATGCTCACTTCCCTGTTTCTTATCACTGCTTTCAAGGAACCAGCAACCTTACTTCCTTGCTGTACCCTTTCAAGCACTTCACCCTCCAAACCTCCATCCTTACTCATCACACTACCCAAGTACTTAAACGTAATCACATTTTCCAATTCCTCACCATGCAACCTTGCTGTACATTCACTGACTTCACCTCTCTCAAAGACCATCACTTTACTCTTCCCTACATTCACCTTTAAAATTCCGTTTCTTACACACTCTCCCAAACTCATCCACCAAGCCTTGCATCTCTCATTCGTCTTCATTCAACAACACAGTATCATGTGCAAACAACAGTACAGGGAGTTTCCAAACACTATCCTCTCTCACCAGGGCCACTCCAACATCCACTACCCTACCTTGTACCTCTTTTATTACCCCATCCATGTACAGATTGAACAACCATGGAGACATGACACATCCCTGTTTCAACCCAACTTTCAAAGAGAAAAATTCACTTAGTTCACCATCCACACGCACTGCAGCCTTCGCACCATCGTACATACTCTTCACAGCATTCAACAACTTCCCATCTACTCCATATATTCTTAACACTTTCCACAATCCTTGTCTATCCACCCTGTCATATGCTTTCTCCAAATCCATGAAAGCCGCATACAACTTCTTTTCCTTCTCTAGAAACTTTTCCACTAAAGATCTAAGAATGAATATCTGATCTACACAACCTCTTCCCTTCCTAAAGCCTCCCTGTTCTTCTCCAACTAATGTCTCTGTTCTTTCTCTAACTCTGTCAATAAGTATCCTACCATACATGTATAATTGTGAGTAAAAGATGGAAGAAGAACATAAGAGAGTATGGATCAGTTGGCTCAAGGATTGTGTGGGTAAGATTGAAAGTTGGAATACAAATGTGGGTGATTGTATGTGTGTATGCGCCAACGCAAGCTCGTGCAAGCAGAGTGAGAGAAGAGTTCTGGACAAATGTGGAAATGTGCATGGAAACGTTTGGAAGGAATGAGAGAGTGTTTTTGATCGGTGATATGAATGGTAAAGTAGGGAATGTGATGGTGGATGGAATAGTTGGTGAGTGGGGTGTGCCTGCTGAGATAGAAGAGAATGGCAGTGTGTTAGTGGACATTTGTGTTGGGAGGGGGTTGGTGATAGCCAATACCCTCTTCAGGCACAAAATGATCCACAGGTATACATGGTGAGTGATGAGAAGGGTGGGTGGTGAACTGAATGAAAGGAAGGCGATGATTGATTATGTATATGTGGATGAAAGGATGCGAAAATGTGTAATGGGTGCAAGAGCTTATAGAGGTTGGGGGAGTGGACTTTCTGACCACTACTTGGTGGTGGCCAGAATCAAGATCCAATGGGGTGCTTCTGAAAAGCCTAGTATTCCGTCAGATGGCTCCACTGTAGCAGTAAACACATTCCCGCGCTGTATAAAAAGCATAATTTTATTTGTTAAATATTTAAACTGTTG
Source organism: Coenobita brevimanus (assembly GCF_032717465.1). Classification (NCBI taxonomy): domain Eukaryota; kingdom Metazoa; phylum Arthropoda; class Malacostraca; order Decapoda; family Coenobitidae; genus Coenobita; species Coenobita brevimanus. The sequence continues at coordinate 22,186,287 of NC_136969.1, read as the reverse complement.
TGTGAAATTGTGAATCATGGTAATGTCATATGCCGTAATATAAATAATACAAATAGAACACGTATATATAACGTATCGTGAATTGTTTATATTTATCATAAACTGAAATTAAAATATCACTGATGGCATGTGATGGCAATCCGCCATTTCAGTGGTCCTATATTATTTAATTTCTGCTACATTTAGTGCAAGTTAGATTCTTTATACATAGTTTGTTCAGAGTGTAAAGTACGCCTAGTGGGTATCTTGACTCATCCAGTCTCTATGTGGGCAGAAATTTAATGTTGAGTAAATACTGGCATTCACCATCATAAATCATCAGGTCTGAGGAACCGTCCCAAAACCAAGATCGTTTACGCGTCATTCTTTGCCCGGTCTCACCGAGGACAGACGACTGTGGAAGGTACACAAGCCAAGACATCGCCTCCAAGTGATCCACAAGATTCACACGGAGTCAAGTTCAGTGTTCACGATTATTTATACATATATATATATATATATATATATATATATATATATATATATATATATATATATATATGTATATATACGGTATATATATATTGCCAGACGCCTCAATCCCGTTTAGGGTGGCCACAAACAAATCGCCTCCAAGTCGCCCTGTGCGCCGCCATTTCACTCCCCTGCTCCCAGCTCACACCCCTTCTCTCATATACCTCTCCACCCCATCCCTCCATCTCATCCTCGGCCTCCCCCTCCCTCTTTCCCCCTCCACCACACACACAAACACACACTTCGTCAGTCTTTCACCCTCCATCCTCTCCACAAGGCCAAACCATATATACTGTATGTATATATATATATATATATATATATATATATATATATATATATATATATATATATATATATATGCAAACGTGAGAATACATGATGAGTAAATACTACTGCATCCTCTTAAATGTCTACCCCCAGCGAGATTGCATCCAGGTCAAGAGGACTGGTATGTGCACAAGCTACTGACTCAGTCAGTGGAAGATCTTACAAACATATGTGTGTGGACAGGTGGCCTGGAGACAGTTCTCACATGACCATACCATTAGGGACTTGCCAAGAGGGGGCAATGTGTGTGAGATATTGATGATAAGATGACCTTAAGGTATTTATTTGGTAGGCACTTGGTGAAATGTAAAAATTAAAATAACCACTAGTTCTCAACAGAAAAAGACAAAACTTCACTGTATCACTTTATTTACAAAAAGCTACAATGATACATATGAATATGACTCACTCATGGTGCAAGGAAGCTGCAGGGGAAGGTCTCTCTCTCTCAGCTCAACAGTCAGGAACTCACATTACTGAACTATATGTGTTTGTGGGTGTGTCCATTCACGACAGTAATGTAACCAACGTCGGGTACAGGGACATGAGAAATGGGCGTAGCTTAGTTAACAGCTGGAGAGGCAAGGTGTGGGAATGACAATCACACAAAGATATCGCTCAGTGAAACACACTGCCTGTACATAGTCACTTATGAACCAATGACGAATGTTATGAATTTAGCTTGTTTCTACTCTGAGTGAATCCGTGACATTACACGCCATCAAAATAAAATTTTTCATGGAAACTTGACATCCCTCGTGAAAAAACTTAAACACGGGACTGTCTTGTGGTGCGCATGCGTGAAGGAAGCGAGAAAAATGTTGAATGCCAGTATTTACTCAACATTAAATTTCTGCCCACATAGAAACTGGATGAGTCTAGATACCCACTAGGCGTACTTTACAGTCTGAACAGACAATGTATTAAGAACCAAATTTGCACTAAATGTAGCAGAAATTAAATAATATAGGGTCACTGGAAGGACGGGTTGCCATCACATGCCATCAGTGATAATTTAATTTCAGTTTATGATAAATAAAAACACTTCACGATACGTTATATATACGTGTTCTATTTGTATTATTTATATTTCGGCATATGACATTACCATGATCCACATTTTCACACAACAGTATAGATATTTAACAAAGAAAAATATGCTTTAAACAGTGCGGGGAATGTGTTTACTGCAACAGTGGAGCCATCTAGCGGAATACTAGCTTTGAAAGCACCCCATCCAATTAGGATGGAGAAATAGAAGAAGGGAAGGACGGGAAGAAGAAGTATTTGTAAGGAGAATGGAAAGGTTACAAGAGGATGAGAAAAAGGCAGAGTATAAGAGAGAAGTGGAGGAACGATTGGGCAACTATGAATTAGAGCAGATGGGGGACGTGGAAGGTGTGTGCAGGATATTTACAGAAGAAATATGTGCAGCATGTGATGCGGTGTGTGGGATGAAGAGAAGATGGAGGGGTGTGCAAGTAACAGCGTGGTGGAATGAAGAGGTAAGACAGGCTGTGGCACAAAAGAAGAAAGCATACAATGAATGGATGCGAAATAGGGGCGTGGAAGATGTTGAGAGGCGGAAGAGAAAGTTATATGTAGAAAGAAAGAGAGAGGTGAAAAGATTAGTAAGATAGAGTAAGAAGAAAGCAGATGAGGAATTTGGAAGGAACTTGAGTGTAAAGTGGAGGGACTGTAAGAAAATGTTCTGGAAAGAGGTGAAAAGAGTAAGACAGGGTGGAAGTGAAGTTAGCAGAGGAGTGAAAGATAAAAATGGTAGATTACTAGTGAAGAAGGGAGAAAAAGTGAGCAGATGGAGAGAACACTTTAAGTAATTGTTGAACATAGAGGATGGAAGTAATGCGAGTATAAGTGGCTGGGGAATGGCTGGGAGAAGGAGGATGGTGAGAAGACATGAAGAAATCAGTAGGATAGAAGTTGTGGAAGCAATGAAGAAAGTTAAATTTGGGAAATCCCCCGGAATTGATGGAGTGTGTGGTGAAATGCTGAAGTATGGGGGAGAGATAGTAGTAGGATGAATGTGGAAAATGTGCAGATTGGCCTGGGAGGAAGGTAGAGTCCCGGAGGATTGGAAGTCCGGTATAATTATTCCCTTGTACAAAGGAAAAGGGGAAAAAGAAGTGTGTGGTAATCATAGGGGCATCTGTCTTCTTAGTCTATCTATCTATCTATTGCCAGACGCCTCAATCCCGTTTGGGGTGGCCACAAACAAATCGCCTCCAAGTCACCCTGTCCTTCTCCATTTCACTGCCCTGCTCCCAACTCACACCCCCCTCTCTCATATACCTCTCCACCCCATCCCTCCATCTCATCCTCGGCCTCCCCCTCCCTCTTCCCCCTCCACCTCACTCACATACACTTGCTTCGTCACTCTTTCACCCTCCATCCTCTCCACATGGCCAAACCACCTCAGTGTGTTCCTCATAACGCATCCTATCACATCCACATCCACACCACAACGCTCCTTTATATCCTCATTCGTCAGCCTGTCTCTCCATGTGACTCCACAGGCTCCTCTTAAATAACTCATTTCCACTGCTCTCAATCTTGACTTGTGTCCTTCCAACAACGTCCAAGCTTCACTTCCATATGTTAGAGTTGGTATCACAATACTGTCATATAGTAACTTTTTCACTTCCATGCTCACTTCCCTGTTTCTTATCACTGCTTTCAAGGAACCAGCAACCTTACTTCCTTGCTGTACCCTTTCAAGCACTTCACCCTCCAAACCTCCATCCTTACTCATCACACTACCCAAGTACTTAAACGTAATCACATTTTCCAATTCCTCACCATGCAACCTTGCTGTACATTCACTGACTTCACCTCTCTCAAAGACCATCACTTTACTCTTCCCTACATTCACCTTTAAAATTCCGTTTCTTACACACTCTCCCAAACTCATCCACCAAGCCTTGCATCTCTCATTCGTCTTCATTCAACAACACAGTATCATGTGCAAACAACAGTACAGGGAGTTTCCAAACACTATCCTCTCTCACCAGGGCCACTCCAACATCCACTACCCTACCTTGTACCTCTTTTATTACCCCATCCATGTACAGATTGAACAACCATGGAGACATGACACATCCCTGTTTCAACCCAACTTTCAAAGAGAAAAATTCACTTAGTTCACCATCCACACGCACTGCAGCCTTCGCACCATCGTACATACTCTTCACAGCATTCAACAACTTCCCATCTACTCCATATATTCTTAACACTTTCCACAATCCTTGTCTATCCACCCTGTCATATGCTTTCTCCAAATCCATGAAAGCCGCATACAACTTCTTTTCCTTCTCTAGAAACTTTTCCACTAAAGATCTAAGAATGAATATCTGATCTACACAACCTCTTCCCTTCCTAAAGCCTCCCTGTTCTTCTCCAACTAATGTCTCTGTTCTTTCTCTAACTCTGTCAATAAGTATCCTACCATACACTTTTCCTATTATACTAAGAAGACAAATGCCCCTATGATTACCACACACTTCTTTTTCCCCTTTTCCTTTGTACAAGAGAATAATTATACCTGACTTCCAATCCTCCGGGACTCTACCTTCCTCCCAGGCCAATCTGCACATCTTCCCCATCCATTCTACCACTATCTCTCCCCCATGCTTCAGCATTTCACCACACACTCCACCAATTCCTGGGGCTTTCCCAAATTTAACTTTCTTCATTGCTTCCACAACTTCTATCCTACCGATTTCTTCCTGTCTTCTCACCTCCCTCCTTCTCCCAGCCATTCCCCAGCCACATATACTCGCATTACTTCCATCCTCTATGTTCAACAATTCCTTAAAGTGTTCTCTCCATCTGCTCACTTTTTCTCCCTTCTCCACTAGTAATCTACCATTTTTATCTTTCACTCCCCTGCTAACTTCACTTCCACCCTGTCTTACTCTTTTCACCTCTTTCCAGAACATTTTCTTACAGTCCCTCCACT